>NC_134856.1:109029988-109174988 GCF_049852395.1 Peromyscus maniculatus bairdii
ACCTTAGGTGGATACTCACCAAGGTAAGCAATTTCCTATTAATTGTTTTAATTCATAAAAGAGATGGGTTGTGTGATTTTTTTAAAAAGTATTCTGAAATACTCCTCATTTTGTAGATCATCTTCTCCTAAGACAGTGGTTCTCGACATATAGATCGTGAACCCTTTGGGGGTCCAATGACATTTTCACAGGTGTCGCTTACGACCATTGGAAAATACAGATCGTTGCATTATGATTCATAACAGTAGCAAAATTACAGTTTGAATTAGCAACAAAATAATTTTATGGTTGTGGATCACCATGACTTAAACTGCATTAAAGGGTCTCAGCATTAGGAAGGTTGAGAACCACTACCCTAAGAGGTTGCTGGCAGGTCCACCATTCCCTAAGATGGTTCTTCTCACCTCCTGCTCCAGGGATCAGAATGAAACACATCACTTCCTCATGTACACATAGAGGACACCTTTCCTAGGTGGCGTGAAAGATCTCAGCTCTTTCACAGTCATCCCTTGGCTCTGCATATTAAGTCACTATCTGATCCCCATCACATGTTAAGTTTTCTTACACAAACTGCTTGGAGAAGAGATTTAATTGAAATGTATGAAAGAATAGTGGTTCATACCAGCTTCTATGAAATGTAGAGTACATGTAACAGTTTCCTAAGTGAGAAACTGACAGCACCACCTTCTCTGTCTCAAAGTCAAATACAAACTTCCTACTTTTGCTCTGTTTGCTTCTAAAGGAGAAGACTTCATCTGCAATCAATTACATATTAGGGCAGAGCACATGAGTCTTGCTCATAGTTTTTAATAGACTAACTACTGAAGGTCTCCTGACCTGCATAAATGAAAATCCACACCTTTGATGGAAACAAAATTTCTGAATGCATTTCTGTGATTGAATACATAAGAAACAATGAGAAAGGAATATTACTAATGTAATCAACAAGTAACTGAGTATCATTTTGATTTTTAGGCCTATCCTACAGCAAAGAACAAGGAAAAATTCCCCACCTGGGAACATCTTCCATTCATAAAATCAAATAACAATGATGATAAATTTTTGGCGATGTTTAACCTTTGCTTCTGCCTACGCAATAATATATTCCACACTGAAAATCATCTCAAAACATTGAAGTGTCGAATAACTGGGAAAGATTGCTAAGAGCTCATCACTCTGTCAGCTTTGAAGATGGTTCATGACAGTCTATTGCTGAGAAAAATCTTTTAATTTTATACATTGTGAATGCATGTGCGGGTATAATGGGCCACTTTGTAAAAAATAAAAATGTTCTCATTAAAGATGTTCAAATCTAAAAACCTATTTGTTTTTTGTTCATTGTATAAAATATATATAATTAAAGTCATGTTGCCCCCATCAAATTCATCACAAATAATAGATGTTAATTTTGCAAAAAAATAAATCCCCAATTTACTTCACTGGAGAGTAATGGAAGTCAAGTTATTATAATCTAAGTGTAAAACTCTCAATTAACTAATCTGTGTGTCATAACAAGAAAAGCAAATATTATAGTGCTTCATGAAATCAACACCGCCCTTAGGAAATAATGTTCACAGTGAATACATAACTAAGACAATACAGTATTTGTGGGACTCCACAGTCTAAACAGGATTTGGAAGGAAGGGGATCAAGGAGTGGATATGATGGAGATACACCAAAGTAATGTGTGAAATTTCCAAACAATCAATTTTTAAATATTAAAAACTGCTTTAGAATGGGAATGCAAGTTGTTCAAGATCTCTTCACTGTGTTGTAAACCCCGCTATATGTCTGCTTCTCCATTACATGGTCATAGATATGTTCTGCATATTTCTATTTCTCTGTGTCGAACAAGTCATTCTTTATGATCATTTTAATTGAACTGGATACTCTCTTTGTATAATTTGTGTATTAAAACCATAGTCACTTTAAGATGTAAATACCCCAGAGATACCTGCTATGGAACTCTGATGAAGTAATCAGTCATCTTTCCTCCCACTTTCTATTGTCAACCACCATTTGTTACTCTGTTTCAACTATACCTTAAATGTTACAACAAGGAGGGCTTTGATTTTTTTCCTTTTTTTATCTAGAGATTTTCCATTCATTTTACATATCAACCACAGATTCCCCCATCCTCCCTCCTCCCATCCCCAGTCCTTCCCTCAGTCCAAACCCCCCTCACACTCCCTCCAAGGCAAGGGGAATCAGCAGAGCCTGGTACATTCAGTTGAAGCAAGTCCAAGCCCCTCCTCCCTGCACCAAGGTTTCCCAAAGTGTCTCACTATAGGCACCAGGCTCCAAAAAGTCAGCTCATGCACTAGGAACAGGTCCTGGTCCCACTGTCTGGAGGGCCCTTAAACAATTCAATCAACTGTCGCACTTATCTAGAGGGCCTAGTCCAACACCAAGGGGGCTCCTCAGCCATTGGTCCACAGTTCATGCATTTCCAGTAGTTTGGTCAGTCGTCTCTGCACCAACTTTGATATTTTTTTACTCTAGGAACTTTTAATTTTTCCTCTCTGATTTCTTCTGTGACATGCTAAACAGTAAATCCTTCAGTCTCCATGTATTTGTATAGATTAGGCAGTTTTATTGATATTAATTTCTTATTTTATTGTACTATAATCTGAGAAGATACAGGAGGTTATTCTGATACTTCTGGATTTGGTAAAGATCTGATATTGATTTTGAATATGCTCAATTATAGATTTAGTTTTTATTATTCTAACAGTATCTTCTCCTTCACTATCTGTCTTTGATCATCTTTTTTTCTTGTAGTCTTTCCTTTGTTCTTTCCTGAGCCACAAACACCTTTTGTTTTTTTTCTATATAATCTGTTTATTTCTTGTCTATCTTTTTAAATTTTTTATAAATAAAAATTATTCCTTTATTTTACAACTCACCTGCTGTTTCCCCTCCCTCCATTCTTCCCATTCCCATTGACCACCTCCCCTCTACCCTGCCCCATCCACTCCTCCTCTGTTACTGTTCAGAAAGTAGCAAACTTCCCATGGGTGTCAACAAAGCATGGCATATCAAATTGAGGCAGGACTAAGCTCCTCCTCTTGAATTAAGTCTGTGTAAGGCAACCCAGTATGAGGAATAGGTTCCCAAAACCAACCTAAGTGTCAAGGACAGGCCCTACTCTCATTGCTAGGAGTCCCATAAGTAGACAAAGCTATACAACTGACACACATATGTAGAGGACCCTGGTCAACCCCATGCAGGCCCCCTAGCTGTCAGTCCAGTGTTTGTGAGCTTCTATGGGCCCAGGCTAGTTGTATCTGTGGGTTTTCTTGTGATGACCTTGACCCCCTGGCTCATATAATCGTTGTTCCCTCTCTTCAACATGATGAGTGATGTCCTTTTGTAAGCTGTGAATATGTGTTGCTTTTATTGGTTGATTAATAAAGCTGCTTTGGCCAATGACAGGGCAGAATATAGCTAGGCAGGAAAGCCAAACTGAATACAGGGAGAAAGAAGGGCAGACTCAGGAGAAAAGCCAGCTATCCCCCAAAGGAGCAAGATGCCAGCAGACCTTTAATGTGAGAAGTTCATGTATTCCTCTTCGGGCCCTCATTGTTACCTAGCCCCTCTGGGGCTGTGGATTATAGCATGGCTATCCTTTACTTTGCAACTAATATGTGGTGATATTTTATTTGTGTTCTAATAAATAAAATTTATCTGGGGATCAGAGGACAGAGCCAGCCACTAGATTAGACATAGAGGCCAGACAGTGGTGACACATAACCTTAATCTTTTTGTCAGGAGACAGATCAATCTGGATCTCTGTGAGATCAAGGCCACACTGGAAACAAAGCCAAGCAGTGGTGGCACACACATCGTTAATCCAACGACTTGAGATAACATATCTTTGTTGGGAAGGACACATGACTTTAATTATGGGAAGTGATGGCAGGAGCAGAAAGATATAGAACATGTAAGGACCAGGAACTAGAGGCATTTTAGTAGCAGTTCAACTGAGACCCTCAGGGGTGAGGACTCAGAGGCTTTCAGTGTGAGGATTGGCTGAGGAGTTGGTGAGGTGAAATTGGCTGTGGGTTGTTCTGTTTCTCTGAACTTTCAGCCTAAACCTCAATACCTGGCTCCGGGTTTTCTATTAATAAGACCATTTGGCATTACGTCTTACACTAATATCCACCTATAAGTAAGTATATACTGTGCTGATATATTGTGTAGCCTAATAAAATTTGCCTGAAGATCAAAGAAGCAGTGCAAGCCACAGTCACCACTTCTTACCAACTCCTCAGCCTGAAAAAGTCTCAGAGGATAGACTTCTAGCTGAATGAGCTGCCTCAGCCAAGAAGGCTTCTAGTTCCTGTCTCCTCATGTCATATATACCTTTTTCTTACCAGTCATTAAAGGCATGTGTGGCCGCCAAGTACTGAGATTAAGGTGTGTGCTCCCCAAGTACTGAGATTAAAGGTTGTGGTGGTAATCTAATTATACTGAAATGTGATTTTGATTGTATGTTAATAAATAAAGTTGCCCGGGGGGTCAGAGCTATTAGAGCCATTGCAAGAGTGTGGCGGTGGTGGCACACGCCTTTAATCCCAGAAAGCCAGCCTTTAATTCCAGGGAGTGGTGGTAGAAAGCAAAAAGATATATAAGGCGTGAGGACCAGAAACTAGAAGCATTTGGCTGGTTAAGCTTTCAGGCTTTGGAGCAACACAGTTCAGCTGAGAGCTATTGGGATGAGGACACAGAAGCTTCCAGTCTGAGGAAACAGGACCAGCTGAGGAACTGGTGAGGTGAGATAGCTGTGGCTTGTTCTGTCTCTTTAAATAGACGAACAGACAGGAAATAGAGCGCTCATTCGGGAAGCTGGGACACCGCAGGCGGAAGGGTGAGATTTTGGCTCCGAGCTCTGACTTCTCGGCTTTCTCTTTTGCATTATTTCTGTGTTTCTTATTTAATAAAATGGTTGGTTACATCAATACCTGGCGCCCAACATGACAAGAATCCATTAAAAACCGCTTGGCTTGGCGGCAGGTCCACTGTCCCGCAAGGGCGGCAGACCCGGGCGGCCAGCGTCCTAGTCCGAGCTGCCGGCTTCCTAGTCCAAGCTGCCAGCTTCCTAGTCCGAGCTGTGGGCTACCTAGTTCTAGCTGCCGGCTTCTTAGTCCGAGCGGCAGCTTCTAGCCCCGGCCTAGGTCTGTGAGCAACTTGCTTAAAGCCGGTGCTACAAACAACTCAGACCTGCCCTGCCGAACAGGGCCCTGCCTGTAAAGCCAACGCAAGTGGTCAAAGTTTAAGGAAGCCAGACCCAAGCCTTGACTCGGCACAAGAGGGAACATGTGGCTGCATTTAAACTTTAGCCAGCTACGCTTTCTTGCTCTCTCTCTCTCTCTCTCTCTCTCTCTCTCTCTCTCTCTCTCTCTTTGGATTTACACCTGGGACACTAGGTGGCTGTTTTGAAAATCCCCTCGGATTTCTACTGTTCTACGCAGATTTAATTCGCTGGGATTTCTACTGTTCTACGCAGATTTGGTAAGTCATAAAGGAAACTATTTAAAAGACAATTTTTTTCCACATTTAAAAAAAATGGGCTTTATGTGTACATTGGAGGAAATTGGTTTTTGTTCGAAATATTAGGCAGTCTGACAATGGAACAACTATATAATATTAGTATTGGTGGAATTATGCACCTTATCACTATGCTAATCCACATTTTAATATTTAAAAAGATAGTCAATTTAAGTGCCAGGATAACAGCTTTAGAAGATGTTGTTTCAAGTCGGGATCATAAGGTTGTAGAAAGAAAGCCTGTTTTCACACAGTCACCCTTAATTTATCCTGTAACTGTACAGCAGATGCCTGATCAAATGATGGCTACACAAAATAATTGGGCTCCAATTGAAATGTTGGATTTAAAAAGGTTTAAGGAGGCAATAGTATCTTATGGCATGCATTCCCCATATGTAAAGCAAATGTTAAACTCTTGGTCAACATATAATAGGATAATACCACAGGACTGGCGGGACCTTGCACAAGGTGTTCTGGAACCCAGCCAGAGACTTCAATTTCTGACTTGGTTTAAGGAGGAGGCTAAAAATATAGAAAAACAATGGAGGGATAAAGGAATACAAGTTTGCCAGGATCAGCTTATGGGAGAAGGTCAATATGCTTCAGCACAAACACAATGTTTATATGATGTCCAAACCCTAATTTTATGTCGAACGGCAGCCTTGAATGCATGGGACAGAGTTGAGGAACCAGGAAAAAAATCTGAGTCATTTACAAAGGTGAGGCAAGGCCCAAAAGAGTCTTTTACAGATTTTTTTACAAAGACTGGCTTCAGCAGTAAAGAGAATGGTCTCGGATTCAGAAGCTGGTAAGGCAATAATTGAATCTTTGGCCTTTGAGAATGCGAATGCAGCATACAAAAGAATAATCAGGCCATTAAGGGCAAGATCTGCACCTATGGAAGATTGGATTAGAGAAACAATTAATGTTGAGGTTGATGAGCATGATGATATGTGGGTAGGAGAAGTAATTTCAAAAGGTTTGAGGAATGTTAGATGTTTTGGATGTGGAAAGCAAGGACATTTGAAAAGGGACTGTAGACAGGTCATTCCCAGAAACAATGTTTCTTCAAGGAACAATGGCAACAGAATGCCCCTTCCTTCTGGAGTATGCAGAAGGTGTGGTAAGGGAAAACACTGGACCAACGAATGTAGATCAACAAAGGACAGACAGGGTAATCCTTTGCCTCAGTCTTCGGGAAACTCCCAGAGGGGCCTCGCGCAGGCCCCCAGTGCAAATCCAGTTCAAACCTTTCCTGCAGCCATAGAGGAAATGCCTGCTCTGGAGAGCGATTAAATAACCAAATGCCTATTGGAATAAATCATGCTGGTCAGGTTGATGAAACAGAGAGAATAGAAAATTCAGGAGAAAACATAAAGAAATTTTTTTGGCAAACTTCTATTAATGAACAAAGACCAAAATTAATGATAAAAATAAATGGTGTTTTGTTGTCTAGTCTGGTAGACACAGGTGCGGACGTTACCATAATTGCACCAGAATTTTGGCATCCAACTTGGCCTCTTCAGGAGGTAAACGTTCAACTGTTAGGAATTGGGACATTATCTCAGGTGAAACAGAGTGCAAGATGGCTCGAATGTATAGGTCCAGAAGGACAGAGAAGAAAATTAAAACCATATGTGGCTAACATAACTATGAATCTGTGGGGTCGAGACATGTTGCAACAATGGGATACTCAGATTAACATCCCTCCAATCTCAGAAACAAATCATAACCTAACACATGTTACTGAGAGAAATATTAGAAGATATTATTCTAATGAGTGGTCACCAGCCATCCATATTATACAAGAACAGGGCACAGTAACTGATGATCTTCCAAAGACACCAATAGCTCTACTTTTAAAATGGTTAACAGACAAGCCTGTATGGGTCCAACAATGGCCTTTAACAACAGAGAAACTCCAGGCTTTAGAAGAGCTGGTAGAAGAACAGTTAAATGCTCAGCATATTGAAAAATCAAGTAGCCCCTGGAATTCTCCTGTCTTTCTTGTTAAAAAGAAATCTGGCAAATGGAGAATGGTAACAGACCTTAGAGCGATTAACAAAGTAATTCAGCCAATGGGCTCTCTACAATCAGGGATGCCTTTGCCTACTCTGTTACCAAAAGGATGGCCTCTCATAGTTATTGATTTAAAAGACTGTTTCTTTTCAATACCCTTACAAGAAAAAGACAAAGAAAGATTTGCTTTTACAGTGCCTACTTATAATAATTCTCAACCGGTTAAAAGATTTCAATGGAGGGTCCTCCCACAGGGAATGTTGAATAGCCCAACTCTGTGCCAATACTTTGTACAACAGCCATTGGAAGTGATACGTAAAAAATTTGCTAAATCTATAATTTATCATTATATGGACGATATTTTACTAGCTAACTCAAATATAGATACTTTAGAAATAATATTTGAAGAAGTAAAGAAAATTTTGCCTTGCTGGGGATTACAAATTGCTCCTGAAAAGATACAAAGAGGAGATTCTATTAATTATTTAGGATATAAAATAGAGCTACAAAAAATTAGACCCCAAAAGGTGCAAATTCGGAGAGATAGATTGCAGACTCTTAATGACTTTCAAAGATTATTTGGAGACATTTCTCATCTACGAACTATTGTTGTGGTAAAAAATGATGAACTGACTAATTTGTTTAAAACTTTAGAAGGTGACAAGGACTTAAATAGTCCAAGAAAATTATCACCTGAAGCTGAGAAAGAATTAGCCTTGGTAGAAAAGAAAGTGCATAAAGGACACGTGGATCGTATTGATCCAAAGCTGGATTGCATTTTGGTTATTTTACCTTCTAGGCGTTCTCCTACTGGAATATTAATGCAGAGGGAAGATATTATATTGGAATGGATATTTTTACCAAATAAACCAAATAAAAAATTAAAAACTTATGTGGAAAAAAATCTCTGACTTAATTTACAAAGGAAAATTGAGACTTCGTCAATTAGCAGGCATAGACCCAGCAGAAATTGTCGTACCATTAACTAAGGAGGACATTGAAAAATTATGGACAGAAAGTGAACATTGGCAAAGAGCTTGCAGTAATTTTTTGGGAGAAATTAACAGCAAATATCCCAAAAACAATAGAGTTGATCTTATAAAGAGAGCTGATTGGATTTTGCCTCGAATTGTACGGCAAAAAACCATATCTGGAGTTCATACATTTTATACAGATGCCAACAAAGAAGGAAAGGCAGGATACAAATCAGAAAATTTAAGTAAAGTGGTTCAAAGTCCGTATAATTCAGTTCAAAAATCAGAATTGTATGCTATTCTGTTGGTATTAATGGATTTTTCAGAACCTCTCAACATAGTAACTGACTCTCAGTATGCTGAAAGAGTGGTGTTACATATTGAGACTGCAGAATTTATCCATGATGCTTCAGAATTAACTTCATTATTTATTCAATTACAAGATACAATCAGGAAAAGGAATCATCCTTTATATATAACTCACATTCGATCCCATACTGGTCTGCCAGGCCCTCTAGCACAAGGCAATGATGAGATTGATAAATTATTGATAGGAAATGTGCTGGAGGCCTCAGAATTTCATAAAAAACATCACGTTAATAGTAAAGGTTTAAAAAAGGATTTTTCCATAACCTGGCAACAAGCCAAAGAAATAGTAAAGAAATGTCCTACTTGTTCCTTCTACAAGCAGACGCCATTACCATCAGGATGTAACCCAAAGGGTACTCAGAGAAATGAAATCTGGCAGATGGACGTGTTTCACTTTGCAGAATTTGGAAAATTGAAATATGTACACCACCCCATCAATACTTATTCAGGATTTCAATGGGCAACTGCTTTGAGTTCTGAAAAAGCTGATTCTGTAATCACTCATTTGCTAGAAGTTATGGCCATCATGGGTATACCTGCACAAATCAAAACTGACAATGCTCCATCATATGTCTCTGTTAAAATGAAACAGTTTTTTGCTTATTACAATATAAAACATATTACAGGCATACCACATAATCCTACAGGTCAAGCAGTTATAGAAAGATCAAACAGAACTCTAAAGGATATGCTAAATAAACAGAAATGGGTAACAAAAACCCCCAGAAATAGACTGCATAATGCTCTTCTAACTTTGAATTTTCTGAATGCCAATGAGAAAGGAACAACAGCTGCAGAGAGACATTGGATAATAGAAAAAACTACAGAATTAAATCAGCCTATATACTTTAAGGATGTGCTGACCTCAGAATGGAAACCAGGGTATGTATTACATTGGGGACGAATTTTGCTTTTGTTTCTACAGGAGAAGATAAGCTGTGGGTACCATCAAAATTGATAAAGGTTCGATTTGAACAAGAGAGACCTCTTAATTAGAGGAGGTGATAGTTCATCAACCAGCATGAACATCCAATTTAAACTAAATAATAACTTTGGGGAAACATCCCCAAAATTAGTCTTGGGGAAAGGTTTTTGTTTTTGTCTTTTAGGAGAATGAAGGTTAAGGAATCTGAAGAACACTGGACAAATGAGACAACTGAAGAAAAGGGACAAATCATCTATCCCAAGAAACAGAATGAAACGGTGTATGGGTACATATTATCTAAAAAATTTTTATGTCTTCCTAAATGTTTGTTTCTGCTTTTCTCTAAAGATTTAACACTATTGGTTTTCTAATAGTCCCAGTTCAATTAAAATTTAAAGCTGACTTTGGAGTTGGAGAATGGCTCTCTCCTTCTTTAAAATCAAGCATGTTGTTAAAAGGAAAATGCAAACTCCCTGTATCATGCCAGAATAAGAGCCATCTTCTGCTATGGTACAGGACAAAAGCAAAATTAATTAAGGGACTATTCTATTACTAATCTCAACTCTTTGATTCTATTCTGATTCTTTAAACTTTTCTTAAAGTATGAATTTTATATCAAAATTTACAAGATTAACATATATAGATATATAGATATATATACATTTTAAACTTTGTTAAGATATGAATGGTCATATAGAGTACTAACTCATTCTAGAAAAAAGGCTAGCTGCATATATATGTTTTTGTGTTCAAGTCTCTTATCAGTTTTCTGCAGGAAATCATGGCCAGGCCTAACATCAACTGAAGTCTCCAGAAAGAAGATGGGGCCCCACAACAACAACAATTCCATGTGGACAATAATGATATCATTAAGCTGACAAACATCATCCACAGATCAGCTTTGAACTACAAGGTGCTCAGAGCATTCTTTCATGATAAAGAAAACTTCGCCCATACCCAGCAGGAAGCAATTTTAAGACTATGTCGCCCACATTCCCAAAGAGGTGGTGTGGGGTGGGTGGTTTTTTGGTCTTTTTAATGGGTTTTGGATCTGGGATAATTTTCAGTATTTAGGGGGGCTGGTTACAAGTTATTGTCAAGGGTTAAGAAAAAGGCTAAGCAAAGGAGATTACATTTAAGGTTCTTATTTAAAAAAAAGAGAAAGAAAGAAAGAAAAGAAAAAGACAATTACTAATACTTTACATTGGATTGAATTGTTTTATATTGTATACAAATTTGAAACTGATATTGTTAGAAAATGCTATATGTATATTTCTAATTGTATTTATACCATTCATTTAACAATGTAATACAAATTTCTGATCCTTGAATGTTATTATTACCAACTACTAGGATATAAAGAAATGAAAGTTAGTAGTTAGACATTTCAATAGAACTTGTAGTCATATTAGATATGTTTTAAAAATTGAGCAGAGATGTTTTAGACAGGTCATCTTCAAACCCTTCAGAGATCTACAGAATATGGCATTTAAAATGTTTTAATAACTTAGAAAAATTTTCTTTTTGAGACATGTCAGCTCCTGGCAGTACTAATCTACTTCAGAGAAAATATGGGCATTGAAGAAACTGCATATGGAGTCAACTTTCCTTGTGGCAAAAGTTAGCCACTGGACAACAAAGTATCCTCGAATCAACAGGACAAAATGGACAGACAGAACACGAAACAATGGACTACTGATTCTTACCAAAACAAGTGTGGTTATGGCTTTATCAAAAGGCATCTTCTGAGGCCAGGACAATATGGCCCCATCCCTGAAGTGGCCTTCGCATCCAGAAAAGGTACGGTGCCCTTTTCTTCGAAGGCAGCTTAACAGGCAGAGGGCCGATGGATTCTGTTGTACAATGGAACAGCAGCTGAAAGCTCATGCCTCTCAAAAGTAGACTGGCATTTAATAAAGGGATGTGGAGAAGAAGGGGATGCTGAGATGAAGCCATATATACACAGCCAAGAAGAATGGACCGCTGAATTTAAAAACTGTCAACAATTTCCAGAATTTAAAATCCTGAATCATGACAGGACACTAGTGGAATTCAGGTGTTTCTGGTACATGGACTGCTCTCACCCAATGTGAGATTGAACTGTTGACCTTGTGTACATCCTACTTCACAAATGAGTCTGTCAGATACACTAAGCCTATAGGCTGAAGATGATGCCCCAACACTGCGGAGAAACCTCAGGTGACTGCCCAGGCAGCTGGCTGTTTCTGTCAACTCACAAATTTTTTGGAAGTTGCTTGCATGCATTTCCTGTTTTTTATTTTTGTTAGCTAATATTATTTCCTTCTTGGGTCTCGGAGGGAGTTGAAGATTAGTTAGTTATGGTTGAAGATTAGTTACTTATAGTTGAAAATTAATTAGGATAGAAAGTGCATTAGATACATCTTGGATTTACCAAAATAGGATAGATAATGGAATTATTTTCTCTAATTTGTCCAATACCTGTTTAGGTATTTATTATTTGTATATATTGTATATAGTTATTGTACTTTTGTATATAGTTTTTCTTTTGTTAGTCATAACCTTTTGCTTTTTTTTTCTTTTTATTAAAATAGAAAAGGGGAAATGTGGTGGTAATCTAATTATACTGAAATGTGATTTTGATTGTATGTTAATAAATAAAGTTGCCCGGGGGTCAGAGCTATTAGAGCCATTGCAAGAGTGTGGCGGTGGTGGCACACGCCTTTAATCCCAGAAAGCCAGCCTTTAATTCCAGGGAGTGGTGGTAGAAAGCAAAAAGATATATAAGGCGTGAGGACCAGAAACTAGAAGCATTTGGCTGGTTAAGCTTTCAGGCTTTGGAGCAACACAGTTCAGCTGAGAGCTATTGGGATGAGGACACAGAAGCTTCCAGTCTGAGGAAACAGGACCAGCTGAGGAACTGGTGAGGTGAGATAGCTGTGGCTTGTTCTGTCTCTTTAAATAGACGAACAGACAGGAAATAGAGCGCTCATTCGGGAAGCTGGGACACCGCAGGCGGAAGGGTGAGATTTTGGCTCCGAGCTCTGACTTCTCGGCTTTCTCTTTTGCATTATTTCTGTGTTTCTTATTTAATAAAACGGTTGGTTACACCAATAAAAGGTGTGTGCTCTCAAGTACTGAGATTAAAGGTTTGTGCCACCAGTGTCTGGTTCTGTTTCTCTCCTAGACTAAGTCAGTCTTACAGAGTCTGGAGTGGCTTTGAACTCTCAGAGATCCAGACAGATCTCTGCCACCCAAATTCTAGGATTAAAGGTATGTGCCACCACCACCTGGCATCTGTGTTTAATCTAGTGGCTTGTTCTGTCCTCTGATCTTCACATAAATTTTATTAGAGTACACAATATATGACCATAACATACCATGTTTGTCTTTCTGGGTCTGAGCTACCTCACTCAAGATTTTTTTTTTTACTAGTTTCATCCATTTGTCTTCAGATTTACTGATTGTGTTGTTTTTAAGAGCTGAGTAATACTCCATTGTGTAAATGCACCACACTTTCTTTATCCATTTTTTCCATTGGGGGACATCTGGGCTGCTTCCAGGTTCCTACTATTGCAAATCATGCTGCTATGAAGGACAAACACACAAAGGAGACACAGGAATCAAGACTAGATACATGAATGAATGAACAAGTGAGTGATTAAGTGTATGAATATATGTGTAGAGGGAAAACAATGTAAGAGAGGATGAGTTGTATTACACTTTCATAGACATCGAAATACAGTCAAGTAGATCTATTTCTAAACATTGTTGAAAGCAAAAGTAATAATAAAAAGCCTTCCAAAGAGAAAAGACAGGCACACTGATGAATTGTGCTCAACCTAAAATAATGACTAACTTCAATAATTTTCAAACTACTCAAAACATACAAGGTAAGGGCACACTACCAAACACATTTTCAGAGCAAACATGGCCATGATCCCAAAAACAAATAGAGGCAAAAAAAGAAAAAGAGGCCATGAACTTGAAAATATGCAATGGTAGATACAAGTGAGGGGCTGTAGGGAAAAAAGAAAAGGAGAGAAATTATGTATTATATTACAACCTCAGAAAATATCTGAAAAAAATCACAAAATTATAAACCAATTTTCCTGATGAGCACAGGGGCATGTAATTTTAATACAATATGTGTACACATAACTTAACATACAGTAAAATGATTGTTGACCATGGTTAAGGAATTTTCATGCTAGGAATATAAAGATCATGCATAAAATCTAAATCTATTAGGTATGATAGTAGGTAAAGACAAAGGGACAGAAATGACATTACCATCTTAATAGAGGTGCAGAAGCCCTTCTATATGTCAATATCCCTTCAGGATAAACACCCTCATAAAACTTGGAAAAATGAATAGACTCAATAGAATTAAGGCTAAATATAAGAAACGTAAAGCCACCATTATTCTAGATGGGATTTTTTAAAATTTCAAGGTTATCCATCCTGCTGCTTCTACTCTTATTCACTGTTTTGCTTGAAGTCTTTACTTGGAGTGTAAAACAAGAAATTACAATAAAGGGGGAGTAAGAAAGGAAGAAAGCATTCTAATTACCACTATTGCAGATTCCATGATTCTATAATTCAAGAACACAAAAGATACCACCAGAACATGATTACAGTTCAGACAACAGTTTCAGAAAGTAAAAAGATGCATGGATTAAAAACTCAGTAGGTTTTCTTTGGGCCAAAAATAACTTTCACCAGAAAATGTCAGAAAAAAACTCTACTCACACTATCTTCCAAAGATGAAACAACATACTTATGAATAAACATGACAGGTTAAATTCTTCTATATTAAGAATTTTACAAATATGAAGGAATATGTTGAAGGAGACCCTCCAAGATGTATAGAACTCCTACACCGATAAATGACATAATTAGTTTTGTGAGCATGGATATATTACCAAAAAATATAGATTCAAATAATTTCTTCCAAAACATTAGTGACATTTTCCCTACTATTGGAAAGTACAATCTTAATATTTGTATGGAATTATTCAGGATCTTGATGGCCAAGTTAACCTGACAGACCACATCAATACTATATGAATGTCATACCCAGTTTCAATTTAAATTATAATAACATCAAAAAATAGCAAGATTCTTAATACCCACATATGTCAGGAAATTAGTGAGGGGCCATGGGTATGGAGGGTTTTGAAATGAAGGAAAATAGAATGCGGTGGCATAATGATTTAAAGTGGAATAATGGAACAGGAAAGGTTCAATTGGGGTGAAAGATGGGAGGGCAGTATAGAATATGGTATATGTTGAGGGGCAAATAACATCAAAGATATTTCAAAAAGTCATATTGAACCCTACTACTATGCAAACTTTCACATGTGTGTATATACATATATAAATTTCCATATATACATTTATAAAAATGGTTAGAATGGAGTTACCCTAGAAGGGGATGACAATGTTCTTACTAGATATCACAGGGCAACAAATCAAAAGCGTAGTACCAAAAATATATTGTGTGTTTTGGAGTTGTTAGCCAGTGAGGTCCCATAGATTGTGAACTGAAAAGGCTATTGCCAGTGTTCTGGTTATTCTTGAGAACTTGATGGTAAAACTACTTCTGAGAAGTACATATAGTGGAGTCACAGAGGAGAAATCAAGCTATGATATTGACCTGGAAACTTCATCACTTCTGGCTAGTGTTCATAGTGCTGGAAAGTGCTATGCATGTTACAAGAGAAGAAAAACAGTTATTAGGCATAGTCAGGCATGAAGCTGGTGAGCTATAATAACAACATGCCTGGGAGGATTTCTTTATTGGTACAATAATAGCATGAATGTCATGGAGTAACTGACCACCTTTTTTCTTGGATTTAAAGACTACTCCACAAAACAGAACCTGTATCTGGTAGTTTAATAGTTATCAAGGCCCCATACTTGTGGCTAGACAGGACATAGTTCTAGAGAAGAACTTGCTTGTCTTGTTTTGATAATGGAACATAGAATTAAACTTGTTGCATTCTCAGATTTGTGCCTCTCTCAGCCCTCATTAGAGAAGTATTTTGTGTACAGTAAATGGCAATCAACAAAGAGACCTACAGCTGCAGGTATAGAAATTAAGTGACTTCTGGGTGTTCAGCTATAAATGGTGCATCTGTAATAACACCTCCATCTCCTAAGGCTCAATGGTCAATTTGGAAGAGGGGTAGAAAGACTCTAAAAAACCGAGGCATTGGATTACTGGAAGAAAATGGTATTTTCAGCTCAAAATAGTGCACTTGCAGACATAAACTCAAAATGGTTGTGACAGAATGAGAACTACTAATAAAATTTCAAAACAAAAATCATGGCATGGAGAGGTGAAGTGGGCATGCACACATTCTTTCAATGTGTAGCTCTTGATAGGATTAATGTGCCTTAGTATGCACCATAAAATTAAATACATGGGCAACACTAGTGCAACTCTGAGGTTTTTTGTTTGTTTGTTTAAAGGAGGACACAAAGTTGGGTATATATGGAATGGCAGTGGATCTGGGAGGAAAGGGTGACTAAATATAATCAAAACAAAATGTATGAAATTAAAAAAAACTAATAATATTTTATTTGAGTACTGGTTAGTTCTCAATTACTTGATGATATATTCATACTAACCCCCATATATATATATATATATATATATATATTTTAACTTTTCTCAAATTGCCTTCACCAGAAACTTTGAGCTCTTCTTAAATAAGAGTGAGGAAATGAGTATTATCTTCTTCCTGTTTTTAAAAGAAATGTTATCACTTTCTCCCTATTTACTTTAATGTTTGCTATTGACTTGCCATGTATTGCTTTTTTTAATTATAAGTATATTCACTGTTTACCTAGGTTCCTGGATTTTTATTAGGAAGAGCTGTTGACCATTGCCTGAAGCCCATGATGTTCTTTTGAGATGTTCATGTGATTTGTGACTTTTTATCTATTTGCTAACTGTATTATATTATTTGTTCCCTTCTGTTGAACAATCATTGTGTATTTACAATGACAATCACTTGATCATAGTCAATGATCATTTTACTGTGTTCTTTCATTCACTTCAGAAGGAATTTTATTTCAGGCTATAAGCCTTTTTGTTTTTTATATCAGAGTCATACTGATTTGGTAGAATGAGTTTTATAGTGTTCCCCAACTTTGTAATTTTATGGAAGAGTTAAAGGATCATTAGTGTTACCTCTGACTTGGTAATTGAAGACCTTGAGAAAAGTGTTTATTCTGTGGGAATCTTTGAGCAGGTTGTAAAATGTAAAACAGCGAACATCTTCATTGACCAAGCAAGAGACTCTTAAAAGATGGAAGACATCTGGAGGGGCAGTAGGTTTGGCAGGTCTGAATGTGCTCTGCTCTGTTTTGGCCCTTAGCCAGATGCCAACTCTTCCTAATCATTTGTCAAAGTCCCAGGTGGAGCACCCTAAACAGTTCATGGGGCTGCCTGTAGATTATAGGCTTGGAAAAGAAGTAATGATGCCATCCATGCTACTCTACATAGTCAGGTGCTTTGGAGGAAACAACTGACATATCCTTGAGGCTTTATGCTGTGTAACACCAATGCTAAGATGTGATTAGTGTCCATGTAGACACAAAATTAGGAAGTGAGTTTGTGGTTTCTTGAAACAGGTAATAGTAGGTCTATGGAAATGTTGAGTCTCTGTAAAGCTCCCATTACATAGATCCAAACTCTACACATTTTACTCATTTGGAAGGGAATCTGAAAGGACACAAGCACAGCTTTTAATGAGCTTTTTAAAATGAGCTGTTATGAGAGTGTACATCCATGAAGAGAAAGGGATTCCTGAGTACCATATGATTGTTGAATTAAATACCCGAGAACAGGCTGAGTTACCTTCCCAAGAGATATGGGACAGTTGGGCTTCTGAAGTCCCTCACACCATTGTTGCAGCTGTATCTCCTTTTGGATGTGTACCATACCTAATTGGTTGGCATAAATTCTTTAGGCAGCAAATACTCTGTTTCAACAATATGAGGAAATTTGGTTGGCATTGGGATAGATGATCCCTCTATGTCAACTGGCTGTCAGAGTCTGGAAGCGACTATGGAGTTGTTTTTTGGAGAATTATCACCAGTGGTACTATGGCTCAAGTACTAATGCTAGCAGCAAGCATATAAAGCTATACTCATTAAGGCAATAGTGGTACAAATGTTTTTGGTAAATAAATAAACTTCTGATATGATTAAGGCCAATTCCAAAGAAATCAAACATATTTTGTATTTCAAGCCAATGCACACTCGATTATTTGAGATGTCAAAGACTCTCAAGAGGAGTTAAAGGAGTTCTTCTGTTAAATATATTTGGTTTCTTTCAAAAAGATTTCTAGTCATCTAATTAAGGCACGAAGATTACTATAGCTATCGGCTTAGTTTATAGAGAAAGTAGTTAGTGATTACATGCAGAGATTCATAATAACACCACTAATAATTTACTTATGCTGTGGCATGATGGTCAAATATTGAATAAAGAATCCCTCTTTGTCCAAAATTTTTTTAAAGAGATAATAGAAAGAATGTAAAAGTCTAAGGAGGGGGCAGTAGTCATGAACAACAATTTCCTCGTGGTCTGTCATGACCATCTGTCATCACACAGTCAAGATCACTTCAGAGATATGAAAAATAATTTTGACAAGAATCAACACATAGAAAAGAAGTGACAAAAACAAGCTGAACAAAACAAAACAAAAGAACCATCCAGACATAGATAAGTATGTGATAATAAAACTGCTAACATTCCCTGAAGATAGACATACATAGTTCACTAATGAGGGATTCCACATGTGACTTCTTGCTGTCCAGTGGCTGTGCATGCCTTGGAGTCTTCTGCTAGAATATATAGGGGAAAGAAACTAGCCCAATGTATGACTCCAGTGAGCCAGTTCTCCAGAGACAGCACTCATCCTCTTTGGAAACTTCTCAGCAATGGATCTGCGTTTGAGCCAACTTCACAGCTGTAAGTACGCTCTCCCCCATGTGTCTCTAAGTAAAAATATTCAGTCCTTGAGTTTGCTTTGTTGGAACTCTTTCTTTGGAATCTTTATTGTTCTATCTGGTATGAAGAGATATTTGTTCATAGTTTTCCAGGAGAAAAATTCAGCATAGACTTTCTACAACCTTAAAATTATTTTTCTTGAAAACAACTGATCAAGGGAAGAAGAGACAATTGAATCAGTTGTTCTCAACATCCTTTAGTTTGAGACATGCTTGCAATATTCAGGGATAGCCTGTGTTATCTGTATTGAAGGGAGAGAAGAAGTAAAGTGTTACTAGTATCCAATGAGTAGAAACAATGGGGATCATTAAACAACTCCTAATGCACAGGACATCTAGAACAAATAATACAGCTCAAAAGGACAATGTTTCAGAGTTTGAAAAATTGGAAATTATCAAGGATGTAGTCAGTGGGTCCAACTTATCTTATCTGAAGGCAGAAGAGACAGAATATTGTTCCTGGGTATAGAATATGAGTTTTCACATCGGAATAAATCTGAAGAATCTTTAAGTTCTGAAGCCTGAAACAGACAAATGGCAGCTTGTGTTTTGTACTCTTTTCCAGTGTAGCACAAGCAAAATCACATCACACAAAGAAGAGCAATGAGTGCTGACCAAGTGTCATATTATGTCGATGTCATTTGGTAGAAAAAGGGAGGTCATAACAAAAAATATTCTGTTTGAAATATAATAGGAAGACATTTTTACATTCTTAAATTTTTTTGAGAATTTCACACATGATGAATATTATATTATTTCACTCCTCCACATCCTCAGAAGCCTTTTCCCATGGTCCCTCTAAAGTTCAGGGCTGTTTTTTTCTTTAATTATTATATTTATGTTTATACATACATATAAACAACCTGCTGGATCCATTTAGTGTTGCTCATATGTCTGTGATTTTAGGCTGGACAACTTGGTATTGCATAATCAAAGGGCACTTTCTCTCAACAAACGTTCTAGACCTCTCCCTTTTATGTTGATTCTTCTCTTTCCTCTACTGTGTTCCTTCAGCCTTAAGTTTTCGCCTTGTACTGTCCTGCTTAAGGAGTAACAATTTTTAGATTGAAGTCAATCCTAATCATTGTCAAAACTTTTAAGTGTGAGTATTTTTAAAGAGCAAAGGAAGTAGATCAAATCAAGCTTCTAGAGCATTCTTATAATGTCTTAGTGACAAAGTTTATTATTTTCAAGGAAGGCCAATGATCTCTAATAAAACTGAGTCTCAGAACTGTGGCTATGTTCTCTGTCAGAAAGACGGGTAGTGTGAACCCACGTGTGATCTTTCTATGACCAGGTGAAGGGTAAAATCCTGATTGTTGGTGTCCCGTTTTCATCGTTAGCAAATAATAGGCCATTAGGAAAATCATTTAGCCCCATAGGCCTTCTCCTTCATAAATATATTCAGATTACAATCACAACAAACCTATCTACTCAGAGAATTATTATGAAGATTAACTTTAAAGAAAATAATATGAAGCTTTTGAAATATTGTTACTCTCTTGACGTTTTATCATAAATTAGCAATTCCAAACTGACATCACTTTTAAGACACCAATCGCCTCATCTTTTGGATTAGTAATCTTCCTGTGTTTATGATCTAACACACAGAGAAAGCAAACAGATAAACTGTGCTAATCCTGTTACCTATATATCCAAAATCCTGATATCAGACCTAAAGTTTAAAAATTACAAATTCCTCAAGGGTTTGGTATCTGAAAATGAGCTTAAACTCAAAGACACTAATCTATCTAAAGGGAATGACTAAAAACTACCAGTTGAGAGTTCATTTCACTTCCAGACATTTGCAGAATTCAGAATCATTTCTCAAACAATAAAAAATGGGAAACCACCTGTTTCTCAAACTATTATACAGAAAAGTGTAATCAATTGCCAAAGTACTCACAGTGATTTTATCTGCTATTCCAGACACTCAATATAAAGTCATGCAGTGAAGAAATCTTTGGCCCAATAAAACTTTTCTGAAATTGTTGAGCCTTGAAAAACTCAGGTTAAAGCATCATCCCTATGTGGCTCTTGTTTTATTTAGCAGGGACACTCATGCTGCTGGTGGTGTTGAACCTGCTCCTGTGGGAGAAAGCTGCATCAATTCCCGAGTGTCACACCGAAGTTTGGAGCTGCTGGGAGCCCCTTGTGGAAACGTTTAACAGTGCCATCAACCTAGCTCAAATCATCCGTAATCTTGTTGGGCAAATCCAGCAAGAATTTGTATGTCCTTTAACCTTCGTGCTAATGTTTGAATTGCACTAGTAAATAAGACACTAAGTGTCATGACCCAAATATCAGGAAATACACTTTCATAGGTAAAGGAAGCACCAACTACTGAAACATGGACAGCGTCAATGGGATAGTTTCAGGAAATTTCAAAGGACCTAATGATTTTTCTATGTTTTCTCTAATTTTATTTTTTCTTAAAAAAAAAAGCACAAAAAAAATTAGTAGAAACTCTTAAAATGTGGCTAGACAAAGAACATTCATTTCCTAATATTGCATTCAGGATCACAAATTTTCATTTTTATCTTCATTTAGCACTGTAGAAGATGCACATTGTAGTGAACTATATATTTGGAACAGTGATAACCTAATGCATATGAAGAAGTGAGTGAGGGGGGGATGGAGGGAGGGAGGAAGAGAGAGAGAGAGAAGAGAGAGAGGGAGAGAGAGAGAGAGAGGGAGAGAAGAGAGAGAGGGAGAGAGAGAGAGAGAGAGAGAGAGAGAGAGAGAGAGAGAGAGAGAGAGAGAGAGAGAGAGAGAGATCTAGCCTTTCAAGAAGCCCCTAAATACTAGGAATTGTGATTTAAAGATTTTCAGTGCTAGGGTTTGTTTAGTATCAGGAAAAGATTAGAAATGTGTTTATTTCATTCTTGCTGATTGCTATAAGTCATTTCTCAAGGTTAGAAAACACAAAGGAAGAGAAAATAGGCAAACCTTCAATATGATAGACATCAAAAAAATGTGTCTCTGTTTGAAACATGTGGGGTTTTTATTGACTAGATGTTATTTTTCTCCTTAACATGACTCAGTTCCACAATGAATTCTCTTCCAGACCATTTGCGACTATAGTGAGTACCCTGCTTCTTTCCAGTTGTTTCCCCAAAGGAGTTTCATGTCAATGACTTCAACATAGATGAGAAAGCATTACACTGAGTTTTTATTTCCTGTTTTTAAGTGACAGTTTTTCTGCATCCTAACCTTTACAAGAGTCCATTAACCTTCCTTGAATTAGCTGATTATTAGAAATAAATAAGATATCCTAAATTATATATTTAAGTAAATTTAACATTTAATTAATCATACAATGAATAATATGGTACATAAACATTAATAATAATTTTGTATATTTTGATTATTCATTGTTTATTTTTCTACAAAATACTCTATTTCTCATGAATAATTTTGTCACAATGAACACAATTTTATTCTAAAACTATTATAAATTTTTATTACATAGCTATATGTATTCATTGTTAACTGAATAAATTTGAAATTCTTATGTCTGGGTAAGGAAATTTCAATACTTATTGACAGAAAATAGGAAGATTAATAAATATGTTTATGACTTTGTGCTGAAATACTAGAGAAAGCTGATAATTAAAACACTTGGTTCTTGATACATTTGCTCCTTTCTCTGTTTGATTTCCAAATAGTACCTTTTGGAAGAGTGGGAAAACAGGAGAACAAAAGAGGAGTGCAATGGTTCAAAACTTAATGAAATGCCAAATTAAGTTGCAGATCCAATAGACACAGAATTGGGTGATGGGCACTTCCGTAATTCTTTAATTTCTGTTTTTATGAAGTATTTATTGTTAAAAATTACATATCAATCAAAATGCATTAATATTCTGCTCATGAACTCATTTGTGTCATTTCTAAACTCTATTTTTTTGTTTTTATTTGCAGCTTGCACAATTGATGAGGAGTAATCAGACTGTTTACAGGGCAAAAACACACTGCCACGCTAATATCATGAACCCTCAAGTTCATGGAACTGAACAAATAAATGTAAGTGTGAGTTTCCACCTTGGGGTTTTAACAAAACACCAGAAGCCATACATTAGATTTGTGGTGCTGCCAGTTATTGCAGCCATTATGATAGATGTGGTAGTCATGCATGCAGAAAACAATGGAGGTAAAGTATGTTAAAAAATCACATTATATTGTCAATACACTATAAATAAAATCAAATACCTAATAACAGTTCAGCAGATTCTAAAATAGTCCATTTAGAGGATGGCATTTTAGCAATTTTGCCACTGAAGTTTCACTCACTATTTTAAAGGACACTTTGAACTAAATTGGCTATTTATGGTTTTAAACTCATGTCTACTTAAGTTTTGAAAATGCAGCTGTATTTATTATATATTGCTAATGGATTTTTCATGGTGACATCCTACATTACTGTGCACTACATCTTCTCTTCTTGATTTTCAAATCTGCCTTGGTTTTATTTCTATTTATACCTATCTCTTCCTCTCTCTATGATTCTCTATGCCTTAACTGCAAGGCAAATGAACAGAATAGTCCTGTTAGATACAATTATTATTTTCCTTAGGATGCAACAACGTTCCAATTCATACTGAAAAGGTCTACATATTATAGCAGTTGTATTTTATGATTGCAATCATCTCCTCATCTCTCTGTAATAGCATATCTAAATATAATTTAAATTGAATATTATATGACAACAATAAGGCAAAATGAGGACAGAGATATAAAGAAAATGTATCTTGAAAGCTACAATATTGCTAAACATGTCACAAAGCATTCTTTTAGCATTGCTATATTTGAAACATGCAAAAATTTAACAGTAGGTGATATTATTTGAGTAAAAAAGGAAATGGAGGTTTTGAAAAGTTGTATTTACACTTGTATAGAAATTAAGAATTCAAGTGTGCATGTCATCCAACCACAGATCTCAATCTTAATCGCATGACATCATTCTCCCATGTATTTGCCTGCTCCCTTCCTTAATACCCTTTATATCTTTCTATTGTAATTAATAGGCTCCAATCTACCCTCATTTTTATGACCACAGGGGATAGTAACAAACATCAACAGAGGGTACAATTTAAATCAGATATGAACATTAATACTGAAGGGGCAAGTTCTGTTATGATTCCAATTGATTCTGTTATTAAAGCTAATGTTCTTCATATCTACATAGTGTTTCACCTACGCATACCAACAAATATCCTGCTCTCTTAGAGTCAAGGGGAAAGCACATTAATGAGTACCATGCTCTCTTTATTTTATTCTTGTTCTAATGTCTTAAATTCACCTAGAAACCATAAATGAGTTCAGTAATGAATGCCATGATTTATTGATGTGTATTAATCCCTGAGTGAAAATTATTTGAGCCACTTGTCCCTAGCCTAGCTGATGGCATCTATCTCTCCTGCGTACAATCTTATTGGCCTCTATTGAGCCACAGCAAGTCCTGGTGTACCAATTGATAGGCAAAATAACCAAATAATAAAGATCACAATAGGAAGGCATATGTTAGAATTTCATAGGGAAAGCTAACATTGTGACATAACCTCACAAAATTGCTAATTTATAAGAATCCTAATTTGTTTTATTTTGTAGATAATAGACTAATTGTTTAAATTTTACATTGCCACACTATGTAACATCTATACAATATGTGTGATATATACTTAGCAAAAACATGTTTGAGTTCAGCTTTTTCACATAAACACCACAAGCAACTAACCTGCTGTATTGAAATTATTTTTAATTCAATGGTTCTGTTGTGTTTGTATTTTTAGACCAAAAAATATTTAAAAATGATGATCAATTATGTGGGTGCCTGGAGCAGCCCTCTATTCCATCTAGCGCTTGAATTGAGTGCCATGCCAGCTGTCCCTGAAACTATCCTTTCAAAAGCCAATGAGATTGAAAAGAACAACAAAGAACTCCTGGATGACCTTAGGTGGATACTCACCGAGGTAAGCAATTTCCTATTAATTGTTTTCATTCATAAAAGAGATGGGTTGTGTAATTTTTTTTAAAAAGTATTCTGAAATACTCCTCATTTTGTAGATCATCTTCTCCTAAGACAGTGGTTCTCGACATATAGATCGTGAACCCTTTGGGGGTCCAATGACATTTTCACAGGTGTCGCTTACGACCATTGGAAAATACAGATCGTTGCATTATGATTCATAACAGTAGCAAAATTACAGTTTGAATTAGCAACAAAAATAATTTTATGGTTGTGGATCACCATGACTTAAACTGCATTAAAGGGTCTCAGCATTAGGAAGGTTGAGAACCACTACCCTAAGAGGTTGCTGGCAGGTCCACCATTC
This sequence comes from Peromyscus maniculatus bairdii, assembly GCF_049852395.1. Taxonomy (NCBI): domain Eukaryota; kingdom Metazoa; phylum Chordata; class Mammalia; order Rodentia; family Cricetidae; genus Peromyscus; species Peromyscus maniculatus. The sequence goes on from NC_134856.1 coordinate 109,055,164, forward strand.
CCTAAGATGGTTCTTCTCACCCCTTGCTCCAGGGATCAGAATGAAACACATCACTTCCTCATGTACACATAGAGGACACCTTTCCTAGGTGGCGTGAAGGATCTCAACTCTTTCACAGTCATCCCTTGGCTCTGCATATTAAGTCACTATCTGATCCCCATCACATGTTAAGTTTTCTTACACAAACTGCATGGAGAACAGATTTAATTGAAACGTATAAAAGAATAGTGGTTCATACCAGCTTCTATGAAATGTAGAGTACATGTAACAGTTTCCTAAGTGAGAAACTGACAGCACCCCCTTCTCTGTCTCAAAGTCAAATACAAACTTCCTACTTTTGCTCTGTTTGCTTCTAAAGGAGAATACTTCATCTGCAATCAATTACATATTAGGGCAGAGCACATGAGTCTTGCTCATAGTTTTTAATAGACTAACTACCGAAGGTCTCCTGGCCTGCATAAATGAAAATCCACCCCTTTGGTGGAAACAAAATTTCTGAATGCATTTCTGTGATTGAATACATAAGAAACAATGAGAAAGGAACATTACTAATATGATCAACAAGTAACTGAGTATCATTTTGATTTTTAGGCCTATCCTACAGCAAAGATAAAGGAAAATTTCCCCACCTGGGAACATCTTCCATTCATAAAATCAAATAACAACGATGATAAATTTCTGGCGATGTTTAACCTTTGCTTCTGCCTACGCAATAATATATTCCACACTGTAAATCATCTCAAAACATTGAAGTGTCGAATAACTGGGAAAGATTGCTAAGAGCTCATCACCCTGTCCGCTTTGGAGATGGTTCATGACAGTCTATTGCTGAGAAGATTCTTTTTAATTTTATACATTGTGAATGCATGTGTGGGTATAATGGGCCACTTTGTAAAAAAATATAAATGCTTTCTTTAAATGTGCTCAGATCTAAAAACCTATTTGTTTTTTATTCATTGTATAAAATATATGTAATTAAAGTCATGTTGCCCCCATCAAATTCATCACAAATAATAGATGTTAAGTTTGCAAAAAAATAAATCCCCAATTTACTTCACAGGAAAGTAATGGAAGTCAAGTTATTATACTCTAAGTGTAAAACTCTCAATTAACTAATCTGTGTGTCATAACAAGAAATGCAAATATTATAGTGCTTCATGAAATCAACACCATCCTTAGGAAATAATGTTCATAGTGAATACATAGCTAAGACAATACAGTATTTGTGTGACTCCACAGTCTAAACAGGATTTTGGAGGAAGGGGATCAAGGAGTGGCTATGATAAAGATACACCAAAGTAATGTGTGGAATATCCAAACAATCAATTTTTAAAAATTAAAAACTGCTTTAGAATGGGAATGCCAGTTGTTCAAGATCTCTTCACTGTGTTGTAAACCCCACTATACATCTGCTTCTCCATCACAGGGTCATAGATATGTTCTGCATGTTTCTATTTCTCTGTGTCGAACAAGTCATTCTTTATTATCATTTTAATTGAACTGGATACTCTCTTTGTATAATTTGTGTATTAAAATCATTGTCACTTTAAGATGTAGATACCCCTGGGATACCTGCCATGGAACTCTGATGAAGTAATCAGTCATCTTTCCTCCCACTTCTTACTGTCAATAGCCATTTGTTACTCTGTTTCAACTATACCTTAAATGTTACAACAAGGAGGGCTTTGATATTTTTTCCTTTTTTTAATTAAGGTTTTCCATTCATTTTACATATCAGCCACAGATTCCCCTATCCTATCTGCCCTCCTCTCATCCCCAGCCCTCCCCCCAATCTAGACCCCCTCCCATCCCCTCCAATGCAAGGGGAGTCAGCAGAGCCTGGTACATTCAGGTGAAGCAGGTTCAAGCGCCTCCTCCCTGCACCAAGGCTGAGCAAAGTGTCTCACCATAGGCACCAGGCTCCAAGAAGCTGGCTCATGCACTAGGGACAGGTCCTGGTCCCACTGTCTGGAGGGCCCCTAAACAGTTCAAGCCAATCAACTGTCTCACTTGTCCAGAGGGCCTAGTCCAACACCCTGGAGGCTCCTCAGCCATTGGTCTACCAGTTCATGTATTACCACTAGTTTGGCCAGTTGTCTCTGCACCAGCTTTGATATTTTTTGACTCTAGGAACTTTTAAATTTTCCTCTCTGATTTCTTCTGTGACATGCTAAACAGTAAATCCTTCAGTCTCCATGTATTTGTGTAGATTATGCTGTTTTCTTGATATTAATTTCTTATTTTGTTGTACTATGATCTGAGAAGATACCAGAGGTTATTTTGATTCTTCTGGATTTGATAAAGACCTGACACTGATTTTGAATATGTTCAATTATAGATTTAGTTTTTGCTGTGGAATGTTCTGTATGGCAAATGTGTTAATAAATAAAACACCGATTGGCCAATTGCCAGACAGGAAGTATAGGTGCGACTAACAGAGAGGAAAATTGAGGGAACAGGAAGGGAAGGCAGAGACTGCCTACAGCTGCCACCAGGGCAAGTTAGATGTAAGGTACCAGTAAGCCATGGGCCACGTGGCAAAGTATAGATTAATAGAAATGGGCTGAATATGAGTAAGAGCTAGACAATGATATGCCTGAGCTAATGGCCAAACAGTTTAAATAATACAAGTGTCTGTATGTTTATTTTATAAGTGGGCCAAGGGATGGCCATTGCTTGGTGGGACCCGGAAAGAAAACTCTCAAGCTACAAAAGGCGTCCAATGGGTTGGCAAGAGTTGCCACTAAAACCTTAAAAAAAGATTCTAAAACAGAGCTAAAAACAGCTTCCTAGTTGTCTCTCTCAAGTTGGCGGGTTCCTGGCTTGTGCATTTGACTGGCACTATGGCGGGAATGAAGCGTCTGCTAGCAGCACATTATGCTGTGTGATAGATTTAGTCTTTACTAGTATTAAAAAAAGAGGTTTCTGGGCTACATGCAGCTTTGATAGAAGCACAGACCCACTATTTCTGAGAGTTGATGGCTCCCAGAGCTGGCAGAAAAAGTACCACTGCCATCTTAGGAAGCTGAAGTGGACGGAGTCAACAGCCACAGCCCCATTTCAGTCTTAGAATGCTACAGTTTAAAGCAACAGGTTCACAATAAGACAGATTCAGATAAAATAGTTTACAATGTATGTAAAAATGTACGTAGGCTTAAAAGAGAGAGAAAAAGGAATATATACAGTTATGTAAACAAATAGATAGTTTTTAAAAATAAAGTCTTTAAAGAGACAGTAAAACTAATATAAAAAATAAGCCATGTAAAGATGGCTATCACACAGAGAATCTGGATTATGTTCTCTTTGATATTTGTAACTGAAGAAAAACAGTTGATATGAAAAGCTGTTGAGTTATGCCACAATGTAAATTTTAAAGGTACCTTGACTTCAAAATTTGGATATAAAGATATGTGGCTTTGGAAAAGAGGCTCTGCTTTTGTTTCCACGGAAATCCAGATACTATGGATTTGTTCCAGATTGAAATACATCAGGTTTGACCAGCCAAGACCCCCTGAAAGGTCTCTGATGACACCATGGCCCAGATGATCCAACATCCAGAACTGTTTCAAGGCAACTGGCTCAGACAATACAGCCTCACGGACTACTCCATAACCCTAAAATTTTGTTTGTGTTCCCATAAGATACAGCATTCTCCTCCAGCAGGAAGTAGTAAGAGATGTTATGCCCAAATTCCCAAATATACCAAGCTGCTTGGGAGATGGAATTGGCTCACTCCCCCCTCTAAACCCAGGCATATTGCTAAAAGTTTAAGAGATTCTTTTGTCCCAAATCGGAAGAGCCCTCTGGTGTGGGACAGAGAAAAAACAGTATTTTTTAATTAAAATAGGTTGATTATAAATGCGATCTCTTTCTAAAAAAGAAAAGGGGATATGACATAGATATATAGGATATAGAGATGATAGGATAAAAGGGTAGATTAATGAACCTACTTTTAAAGAGCAACAACTTGTTTAAAATGTTTTACATTGGTATAGATTTTAGTTTATTGATACAAGTTAAACTTAATTTTGTTATACTGTATATATATATTTCTATTCTCATTTGAGGTATTATGTTTATGTAACTCATTTAGATTGTAGTGCATAATTAAAAATACAGATTAATAATTAGTCTTCTATGATAGACAAACTTATATCATGTTAGTTAAATTTTCTAGATATACATAGATATAGTTCAGATAGACAGGTAATCTTCAAAAACTTCAAAGACCTACAGAATATGGCATTTAAAATATTTTTAAAATTTAGACTTTCTGGACAATGAGAGATGTTTGTTCCTGGCAGCATGACATATCAAATTGACACAGGACTAAGCTCCTCCTCTTGTATTAAGTCTGGGTAAGGCAACCCAGTATGAAGAATAGGTTCCCAAAACCAACCTAAGTGTCAAGGACAGGCCCTACTCTCATTGCTAGGAGTTCCATAAGTAGACGAAGCTATACAACTGACACACATATGTAGAGGACCCAGGTCAACCCCATACAGGCCCCCTAGCTGTCAGTACAGTGTTTGTGAGCTCCTATGAGCCCAGGCTAGTTGTATCTGTGGGTTTTCTTGTGATGACCTTGACCCCCCTGGCTCATATAATCGTTGTTCCCTCTCTTCAACATGATGAGTGATGTCCTTTTGTAAGCTGTGAATATGTGTTGCTTTTATTGGTTGATTAATAAAGCTGCTTTGGCCAATGACAGGGCAGAATATAGCTAGGCAGGAAAGCCAAACTGAATACAGGGAGAAAAAAGAAAAGGAGAGAAATTATGTATTATATTACAACCTCAGAAAATATCTGAAAAAAATCACAAAATTATAAACCAACTTTCCTGATGAGCACAGGGGCACATAATTTTAATACAATATGTGTACACATAATTTAACATACAGTAAAATGATTGTTGACCATGGTTAAGGAATTTTCATGCTAGGGATATAAAGATCATGCATAAAATCTAAATCTATTAGGTATGATAGTAGGTAAAGACAAAGGGACAGAAATGACATTACCATCTTGATAGAGGTGCAGAAGCCCTTCTATATGTCAATATCCCTTCAGGATAAACACCCTCATAAAACTTGGAAAAATGAACAGACTCAATAGAATTAAGGCTAAATATAAGAAATGTAAAGCCACCATTATTCTAGATGGGATTTTTTTTTTATTTCAAGGTTATCCATTCTGCTACTTCTACTCTTATTCACTGTTTTGCTTGAAGTCTTTACTAGGAGTGTAAAACAAGAGATTACAGTAAGGGGGAAGTAAGAAAGGAAGAAAGCATTCTAATTACCACTATTGCAGATTCCATGATTCTATAATTCAAGAACACAAAAGATACCACCAGAACATTATTACAGTTCAGACAACAGTTTGAGAAAGTAAAAAGATGTATGGAATAAAACCTCAGTAGGTTTTCTATGTGCCAAAAATAACTTTCACCAGAAAATGTCAGAAAAAAAAAACTCTACTCACACTGCCTTCCAAAGATGAAACAACATACTTATAAAGAAACATGACAGGTCTAAATTCCTCTATATTGAGAACTTTAAAACCAGGAAGGAGTATGTTGAAGGAGACCCTCCAAGATGTATAGAACTCCTACACTAGGTAAATGACAGAATTAATATTGTGAGCATGAACATATTACCAAAAAATATAGATTCAAATAGTATCCTCCAAAATATCAGTGACATTTTCCCTACTATTGGAAAATACAATCTTAATATTTATATGGAATTATTCAGGATCTTGATGGCCAAGTTAACCTGACAGACCTGATTAATACTATATGAATATCATACCTAGTTTCAATTTAAATTATAATAATATCAAAATATAGCAAGATTCTTAATACCCACATATGTCAGGAAATTAGTGAGGGGCCATGGGTATGGAGGGTTTTGAAATTAAGGAAAATAGAATGCAGTGGCATAATGATTTAAAGTGGAATAATGGAACAGGAAAGGTTCAATTGGGGTGAATGATGGGAGGGCATTATAGAATATGGTATATGTTGAGGAGTAAATAACATCAAAGATATTTCAAAAAGTCATATTGAACCCTACTATGCAAACTTTCACATGTGTGTATATAAGTATATAAATTTCCATATATACATTTATAAAAATGGTTAGAATGGAGTTACCCTAAAAGGGGATGACAGCGTTCCTACTGGATACCACAGGACAACAAATCAAAAGCCCAGTGCCAAAAATATATTGTGTTTTTGGAGTTGTTAGCCAGTGAGGTCCCATAGATTGTGAACTGAAAAGGCTATTACCAGTGTACTTGGTTATTCTTGTGAACTTGATGGTAAAACTCTACTTCTGAGAAGAACATATAGTGGAGTCACAGAGGAGAAATCAAGCTATGATATTGACCTGGAAACTTCATCACTACTGGCTAGTGTTCATAGTGCTGGAAAGTGCTATGCATGTTACAAGAGAAGAAAAACAGTTATCAGGCATAGTCAGGCATGAAGCTGGTGAGTTATAATAACAGCCTGTCTGGGAATATTTGTCCATTGGTACAATAATAGCATGAATGTCATAGAGTAACTGACCACCTTTCTTGTTGGATATAAACAATACTCTGCAAACAGAACCTGTATCTGGTAGTTATAATAGTTATCAAGGCCCCAAACTTGTGGCTAGACAGGATGTAGTTCTAGGGAAAAACTTTCTTGTATTGTTTTGATAATGGAACATAGGATTAAACTGTTGCATTCTCAGATTTGTACCTCTCTCAGCCCTCATTAGAGAAGTCTATTTTGTGTACAGTAAATGGCAATCAACAGAGAGACCTACAGCTGCAGGTATAGAAATTAAGTGACTTTTGGGTGTTCAGCTCTAAATGGTGCATCTGTAATAACACCTCCATCCCCTAAGGCTCAGTGGTCAATTTGGAAGAGGGGTAGAAAGACTCTAAAAAAACCGAGGCATTGGATTACTGGAAGAAAATGGTATTTTCAGCACACAATAGTGTTCTTGCAGACATAAACTCACAATGGTTGTGACAGAATGAGAAATACTAATAAAATCTCAAGACGACCAAAACCATGGCATGGAAATATGAGGTGGGCATGGACATATTCTTTCAATGTGTAGCTCTTGGTAGGATTAATGTGCCTTAGTAGGCACCATAAAATTAAATACATGGGCAACACTAGTGGAACTCTCAGGTTTTTTGTTTGTTTGTTTCTTTGTTTAAAGAAGGACACAAAGTTGGGTATATATGGAACGGCAGTGGATCTGGGAGGAAATGGTGACTGAATATAATCAAAACAAAATGTATGAACTTCTAAAAAAAACTAACAAAAAATATTTTAATTGAGCACTGGTTAGTTATCAATTCCTTGATGATATTCATACTAACACACACACACACACACACACACACACACACACACACATCAAAATTTTAACTTTTCTCAAATTGCCTTCACCAGAAACTTTGAGCTCTTCTTAAATAAGAGTGAGGAAATGAGTATTATCTTTTTCCTGGTTTTAGAAGAAATGTTATCACTTTCTCCCCATTTACTTTAATGTTCACTGTTCACTTGCCATGCATTGCTTTTATTATTTTTAAGCATATTCCCTGTTTACCTAGGTTCCTGGATTTTTATTAGGATGAGCTATTGAACATTTCCTGAAGCCCATAACTTTCTTTTGAGATATTCATGTGATTTGTGACTTTTTATCTATTTGCTAACTGTATTATATTATTTGTTCCCTTCTGTTGAACAATCATTGTGTATTTACAATGACAATCACTTGATCATAGTCAATGATCATTTTACTGTGTTCTTTCATTCACTTCAGAAGGAATTTTATTTTCAGGCTATAAGCCTTTTTGTTTTTTATATCAGAGCCATGCTGATTTGGTAGAATGAGTTTTATAGTGTTCCCCAACTTTGTAATTTTATGGAAGAGTTAAAGGATCATTAGTGTTACCTCTGCTTCAGTATTTGGTAGACTCCAGCAATATACTAGAATCTAGTAATATACTACGAGCTCTCTCTCTCTCTCTCTCTCTCTCTCTCTCTCTCTCTCTCTCTCTCTCTCTCTCTCTCTCTCTCTCTCTCTCCCTCTCTCTTTGTGTGTGTGTGTGTGTGCGTGTGTGCGTGCGTGTGTGCGTGCGTGTGTGTGTGTGTGTGTGTGTGTGTGTGTGTGTGTGTGTGTGTATAAACTACTTGTTTGAGCAACCATTAAGAGCAGATCTACTAGGTCTGGGCTGTCTTTGGGCAAAAACTTCCTCTTTGATTTATCTGTCCTTTGTTCTAATCTTATGTTCTGAAGTCTCTTGGATTTATTCCTTCACAAACTAGTGGCCCACCAATGCCCCAGAGTTTCCCATATCCATTATTTCTTTGCTTTTTTGCCCTTTGAACTATCTACATTTCTTTGATTTTAGAGTGGTATGAAGATAGTTGCATATGTTCCTGGTTTTTTTCTTTTTCTACTAGTCCCCAATTCCACAACCTAACAAGCCAGATCATGATTTTTGTTTTTATTTATGAGTTTAGACATAGACTATTCTTGGGACAGATTGTTCTACTTTCCTACTGCCTCATGGAAGAAATACAAAGTTTCAAAATTCATGTGCATCATGCTCTAGAATGTAATGATTATCCTCACTATGTATTTCTCCATTGTCACCATGTAGTAATATATGCAGCATAAAATAATAAGTGATGTCAAATATGTGATTAAAATAGCATACATTACTCATTGATATCTTATAGTGTTACATAGTCACAAAAATTGTAGCTTCTTTTGTTGATTATCTGGGATATGCATGCATTATAGATTGTAGATTAATTGAAACATATTTGGTGTTTCTCTTTTATCTAAAGGTAATCTATCATACCATCAAAATCATATCTCATGGTCAACCAAATGAATAAATTGGCTGCAAAAGTGAACAAAAATACCCTAAACCATGAAGTACAAATGAAGGCAGTTTTCTCACATAGTGAAGGAAGAAAGAGCAGAGACAGGAAGGACCATCGCATTTGGCACAGCTCTTCTACAGATAAAGACACTGATTATACTGAGTTGTTTAAGTGTGTGTTTTAGGAAACAAGTAGTGCACCCCAAGAGATGCATTTCCTACTTCTAAACAATATATTCTGAGCCATAATTAGAAATAAGTCTTTGCTATTGTGTCATAAGTCACTAATGGCATATTTTTTCTGTCTTCTAATTTCTAAGTCAAAAAATTCAAAGGAATGCAAAATCCAGTTCAGGAAGGGGAAGAAACATTGTATAGGATCTTTTCACCTCTGCCTTCAACCACTTGAGGGTGATGGAGAAGTACTAAAAAATGTCAGTGTGAACTAAAGTTGATATAAGCCTAGAAAAAAAACTGTTCTACCCAGTATGAATCAAACATCTGGAATTTGTGTAAGATAATGCTTAGGAGACAAAAATTCAGAGGAAAATGGTTGAAGACAGTTGGAGAGAAATTGAGAGCCATTTCTTGCTTGTGTTCTAACACACTTCTGATTACTGAAAAATTTCACAGTACTTACAGACAATGCAAATACATCCTACCTGTATTCTGTTAGTATACTTCTAAAAGTCCGATAAAGATGACTTGGCGTTCAAAATGAAATAGCCATATTTATGCTTTTTGATTGATTTTAGGGACTGTGTAACAGTCACATTATTTTTTGATTCTAATAATTTTACATATATAACAATATTCTCAGAGTCTGAAGTAAGATGTATAATGTATTAGTTAGGTGCTTAACTTGTGTTGTTTCTGAAATATTTTGATTTTGTATAAAATCACCAAAAGAAAAAAGACTTTAGAACTTCCAAGTAGTTTTTATTTTTAAAGTAGAGAGGGGAAAGTTCCAAGGGAGTTTTGCATTATTGTCTTATCAAGGGGCATCTCAGAAATAGATGGTATAAATTTGCTGTTAGCAGTTGTTTTCATGGATGATTCGGTACTTGAGGACCTCAAGAAAAGTCTTTATTCTGTGGGAATCTTTGAGCATGCAGCGGAACAGGTTGTAAAAGGTAAAACAGCGAACATCTTCATTGCTTGACTGCAAGGCTGTCCGCCCAGACCAGGCAGGGTAGCTCTCATTAGCTTTTTCTCCAATCTGAACATAATCATCAAAGGGATAGTCATACAAGTATTAATTAATTTTTAGTATTTTAGATGCTTATTCATTCTAAATATAGATTTGTGAAAGTACTCACACCATCAAAATTATAAAATAGACACAGATTTTCATGGAAATTTCACTGAATCCCTAATGAATACATTTTCTGGCACATGTGAAATTACTAATGCAATGTTTCTTCCAGGAGTTGATAGATGGACAGCCAGCAAGTGGCTACTTAATTTTTGACACAGGTTACAAAGGGACAATGGAAGAACTAACTTAAGTTTTATTATTGAACAAACTGTGTGCCATCAGCGTAGACTCAGTCTTGTTTTTTTTCTACTTCATGGTACTTGACATTAAACCAATTTCCCTTCTGATTTTCAACCTAATTAGTTCTCCAAATAATGTGTGTCCAATAGAGCCCAGAACAAATAATAACTGCTCTGGACGGTCCAAGAGGCAGTATTCAAAGGATGACTATGCTAGATATGCTAAGGTAGTTAGGTATCTGTCTTTTTACCCAGGAAAGATACTACAAAGTGAGAAAAATCTGGTTTCTTCTGATACCCCTGGGTAAGAGACTCTGAGAAAACCATACTTGAGAGGTGTGGTGTTGCTGGTATCCCTCTTAACTATAAGGCTATAACAGATATGAATGCCTACATTTTCTGTTTTCAAGGTTTTGCTTTTTTTATTTTTGAAATAATATAATTACACCATTTCTCCCTTCCTTTCCTCCTTCCAAATCCTCTCATATACTATTCATGTTATTTTTTAAATTCATGGAATCTTCCTTAATTATTGTTACACACATATACCTATATGTACTTACGTATGTATTCCTACATATAACCTGATCAGTCTGTGTAATGTTACTCATATTATGTTTTCAGGGCTGACTGTTTGGTATTGGAAAACTAACTGATGGACTTTTCCTTGGCAGAGCCTATTTCTCCTACTCTCAACATTCCTTACTTGCCTGCAGTTCTTTGTGTAGGAGTGAGGCCTCACAGACCTTCCCCTGTAGCCCTGACCACTTTGGTATGTTCATTGGGGTTGCCCTTGTTCGTCTCATGTTTAGGAAGTCATGTTGGTGAACCTCTATGAATGAAGCTTCTGACATTCCTAGGAGACACATTCTTACACAAACTCCCTATTCCTATGATTCTTAAATCTTTCCTCCTCACCTTCTGCAATGTTCCCTGAGCCTTAGATGTGTGAATATTTTGCAGATGTATACATTGGAATTGGACTTCACAATTCTTCATTTTGACTAGTTGTGGTTTTCTGTAAGTCTACATGAACTACATTGCTTTTTAATTATTTTTTGCAAAGTAAAACATTTAAAAATATATTAGTCATTACAAAGAACACCTTATGTAATTATGAAGAAAACAAAGAACTGCCAACAGACTGCTTACCTTGCTGAGTATTATTTTAATTCCCTCCGTGAGGTCTTCAATTTTTACCTTCATCTGTCTGGTTTTATAGAGAACAGAATATGGATCGCCTTGCATGATAGATATTTCATTCACAAGATGATGCAGAGGGTCGGCCCAGGAATACAGTAGTTTGTATACCAATTGCAGTAGTACTTCTGGCTAAGTAACCATAATTTAACAATAGTGTTAGAATAAATGAAATGTAATAAATTTCTGTAGCTGCTTATATTATTTTATAGATGATGTATTTGTATATGTAAAATATGTAGCCATTGACATTTGTTATGAAATTTTGTTGAAGATTACACTCAGAACTGTCATCAGAGTGCTCTATGAAGTTTCTAGCAAAATAATCCCTCTCAATAAATGAGTTTTGTTGCTCAAACTCCCACTGTTAATGTTTCCTTTATTTTTCTTCATTTATATCATAATTGTTTAAATGAGAATTGTAGATGTACATTAAGTAAAACATGTAGGATGGATTGTACTGTGTGGATGTGTAGGGATATATAGTAATGTTCAACTCCACCCTGAGATCAGTTATGGCAAGAAATCATATATAAGAGATGATGACAATTGTAAATTGGAGCTGATGTAATATATTGACTTGTCATCATACAAAAAGGATGATTTTAACCTGAGGAATAAAGTACAGTGTTCATTGGACTCTTTTCTCAGGTGGTTTTCAGTTACAAAAGAAAAGTAGAACAACCAGTTAGGAATTAACACTTAGCAAAAGAAAAAGGAGCAGAACCAGGAACTACTTAACATTGAGAAATGAACAGATCAGTATCTGCTGTGCCGCCAATTTGGGGTTCATCAGTAACTGTGAGAAATACAACTGTTGAATTGTATTTTGCCTTCATTACATTAACGAATATTCAACCATGAATGTTAATATCAATTGAAACTTTCCTACAGACTAATAAGTACAAGCCCAAGGATTCACAGTGGTAAGAGGATCTTCTCCATGTAAAATTATGGATCATCTAAAATACCACTTAGCATATTTCACTTATAATTTATTAACCATGCAGTATGATTTCTTTATTGCTCATATGATAACCATTGCAGTACCTTTGATTGACTCCACTATGTGTAGAAATGCTATATTCCTTCAGTTGTTCTGGTAAAGAAATAAAAAATAGTTAAACACTTACATTGCTTTTTAGAACTTGCTCCTTGTTTACTGGAGTTTCAAAAAAATCAGTGGGGCAGATGTCAGGGACCCTATCATTATACCTCTTGCCGTGGGCATACTGTTTATCCTGGAAATTATGAAATATTAAATAAGTTAGAGATTAAAAATTATATGAATGAGTCATTGACCAAATTCTGTTGCATTTGATAGATATTTAATTTAAACTCAACAGAAGATAATTGATACCTAGTAATGTAAACCTAGCCAACTATTTGTGGATGGAGATGTCATAGAACCTACTACTGCTGGTTCCTAAAAAACATATTCTGTAACTGTATTCTAAATAAATATCCTTCTACCCACAGATAAGATTAATCTCACCCCTCACCAAAGAAGGTTTTTCTTGAAATAGATGGAGACAATTACAGTGATATACAACTGGTCAAATTCAGAGAATGAGTAACTTTGAGGTTCCCAACCCCAACTAATATATCTTTAATGCAATTCTTAAACCTAAACTCAGAGAAACTCTCAAAGGGGGAGTGGGGTAGAAAGCTTGTAAAAGTCAGAGTTTCAGGAAATGTGCTGATAGATAGCTTCCCTTAGACATGACAGGTAAAGTGAACCCATGAATTTTCAACAATATGACTGACTAAACAAGACCACCATAGTAATAATACTGATTGACTTGTTAATGTAAACAGGAGAAATTCCACATAGTTCTATTCTTAGATGAAGAGCTACAGGGGTTTCATGGCTGCTGAGAGAGGGCAAATCAATTGATTCCTGGGATAAATGACCACATAGGTTGTCTAACACTAGGTAGTCAGTCAAATATGCAAAGGAAAATATGAACATATATATGCATACACATACATACATACATACATATATACATATATATTTAACAGCAATAATATGAAGGAAGGACATTGCCCTATCTCTACACCAGAACTACACATGAATTCGAATTGTTTAAAAATAATTTAACGTACCAGGTGGTGGTGGCGCATGCCTTTAATCTCAGCACTCAGGAGGCAGAGCCAGGCCTGTGAGTTCGAGGCTAGCCTGAGATCCAGGACAGACACTAAAACTACACTGAGAAACCCTGTCTCAAAAATAAAAAAAAAAAAAATGAGCTGGGCGGTGGTGACGCACGCCTTTAATCCCAGCACTCGGGAGGCTGAGCCAGGCGGATCTCTGTGAGTTCGAGGCCAGCCTGGGCTACCAAGTGAGCTTCAGGAAAGGCACAAAGCTACGCAGAGAAACCCTGTCTCGAAAAACCAAAAATAAAATAAAATAAAATAAAATAAAATAAAATAAATAAATAAATAAATAAATAAAATGATTTAATGCATTTGCATATTTATAAAGAAAAAAATTGAAAACTTCTCCTAGTGATAACTTATGTCTGTGTAGTCTACTGTTTGCAGCCCCATGGAAAGCAATCCTCCTTTATTGGTTATCTATATTACCCAAAGTAATGAACACCAGTGGGAAGCCAAACTGCTAAATCAGGGGTTCTCAATCTATGAGTCTCAACCCCTTCATGGGTCCCATATCAGATATCTTGTATATCAGATATTAAAATTGCAATTCATAGCCGGGCGGTGGTGGCGCACGCCTTTAATCCCAGCACTCGGGAGGCAGAGGCAGGCGGATCTCTGTGAGTTCGAGGCCAGCCTGGGCTACCAAGTGAGTTCCAGGAAAGGCGCAAAGCTACACAGAGAAACGCTGTCTCAAAAAAAAAAAATGCAATTCATAATAGTAGCAAAATTACAGTTGTGAAGGAGTAATGCAATAATTTTATGGTTTGGGGTCAGCACCACATGCAGAACTATATTAAAGGGTTGAAGCATTAGGAAGGTTGAGAACTACTGCACTAAATAAAGGAATAAAAAAATTACACCTTTTTCTTAGCCATACATTTCATGACTTTATGTCACAGGTGTAAATTAAAGTTCAAAAATAGAGAAAAATATTTCATGTAGGGAAATATCTGACATTTCTTGAGAATGTCCTTTTCTCCTGTTAAAGAGTTTAGTAACTGCTGATTGCTTCTCCCTGTGATGGTATATTGTTTGAAATTTGGGTCATTATGCTTCCAACTTTAGTCTATTCTACATCCCAACTAGGCCCATTTTTGAAAGAAACCATAAGTCAGAGAGGTACTTACAAATTCAGTGAATATTTCTCCAGCTTGCATATGGATAATATTAGACACAAAGGCAGCCAATTTAACTAGTCTCTCTAAGGACTTCTGGGTATCCAGATCCCTCTTGATACAGGTAGGTGCAGAGGCTGCATTCTCCCACAAGAGCAGGTTGGACACTAGGAACAGGAGTAGTGTCCTTGCTAAAGGAGAAGAGAAGCCACTCTGAGATCTCTTTCTCTGAGGTTGTCAGCAATCACCCTGTCAATGGAAGCCTTACCTCAGTGGCATCTTTTACACAGTTTGGTAGTTTTAGATGTGCTGAGTAATAAACGTCTGCCACTGTACAAATTTAGTTAAGTAAATACATTTGCACAG
The DNA here is from genome assembly GCF_049852395.1 of Peromyscus maniculatus bairdii. Taxonomy (NCBI): domain Eukaryota; kingdom Metazoa; phylum Chordata; class Mammalia; order Rodentia; family Cricetidae; genus Peromyscus; species Peromyscus maniculatus. Next base: position 109,070,409 of record NC_134856.1, read on the forward strand.
ATTTCTATTTTGAAATGTGACTAAGATAATGAATTTTTAGTGTTATTTACAGACATGTTTCTGTTTTTTCCTAATATTTGGAGCTTGACATAAATCAAATCAGGATGATCTAATCATATTTTTCTGATCATCTAAGGTCTTGCAGATTTCTCTTCATTTTGAGTAATAAGACAATTAAAAATTTGTTTCTCATAGTTGTCTAATACTAGCATATTTGACCCTAATCTGACAAAGGCAACATGCATAGGTTTGCTTTATCGTCTTTATTTGTGAAAAATACATTATTTTCCCTTTTTATTAACATTGAGGATGAAGAGAATGTTGTCATAAACATGATGCCACTGCCTGAAATCGCAAACTCAACTGGAAAATGTCATGTATTTATTTCTTTTCAAAATGTTTCAGACATTTTCCTCTCAGTTTGATGTTTACAGTAAGCCTGTAAAAAAGCTTGGCAACATAGTTATAATGAAAACATAAATAATAAATAAACTGTATTTGTAGCTAGTGTGATTGTTTTAGTAGTCCCATTATTAGAAATTTTAGAAGGCAACACACACACACACTGAGGACTTTGCATCTTCTCTAAGGCTTTGTGTTGCCAAGGGTTGTTGTCATTACACATAAAGACCTACACATTGTCCTTGATGACATGCTACTTGCTCTAGAAATTTGATTTTATCTATTTTCTCTGCTCTGTAGAAAAGATGCCTTTAAATGTTTTTGCAATTATCAGTGTTGGTTTTGTCAGTTTCCTTTACATGGATCTTTTACATGAAGAACCACAGAACTGTAACACATCAATAGCTTACAACAGGGTGATACACCATGCACTTATCAAGTTAAAAGGCTATCTATTTTGATGGATACAAGTCTGAGACAAATTATGTTATAAAATATGACTCTTATGACTATATATTTCCTATATTTCAATAGAAACTTTGTTAATGTTAGTGGTAATGTCCAACACAACCTTAGAAAATTGGTAGGGGGAATTCACAGAAAACATCTACACCCAAATACTTATAAAATGTCTAAATATATCAAAAAGTTGTATAAAATAAAAATAACAATTTTATATACAAAGTAAAGATATTGTCAAATAATTCATATTATTATATATTTTCAAAATATGCATGCTTTCCTAAATTTATTTTACGAGTGATATGCATATATATATATATATATTAAAATATGTATTCCACCCATTCATCAACTGAAGAATTTTCACTATTTAAGAAGAAAGGGAGAAGACTCATATTTTGTTTTTCTACTTCAAAAAATCAAGTTCATAGTTGTTACCAATTCATTTTTCTTGACATATTATTAAAAAAAATAGAAGCAAGTTAGTATTAGTGTGAGGTTTTACATCATTATTTTACTTGAACCTAATTGTCAAGGTTCTTTAGTACCCACATGTGCTATGCTTGTCTACATTCCTCTCCCGAAGTAACAATTTGGTTACACTCATTCAAGGCAAAGAACTCACAGTCAAGACTCTGGAGTCAGAATATGTCACTTTTTTCTTTCCTAAGATATTATTAATTCGACTCATAGAATCTACTGTTCTCATTTCATCTTAATGTCTCCTAATCTGCAATTTTCACTTTCTGAGATGAATCATTTCCTGTTTTGGATATATCTTTTTTATGTAGTATTCTAACAAACCCCTGGTTTCTAATTCTTAGACACAGGTAATGCCCCCACACACACTTTGTACATCATGTTAAGACAAGAAAAAGTGTCTCGGTTGTTTGGCTCGAACTGTTTAGGGGGCACCCAGGCAGGGGGATCGGGATCTGTCCCTGGTGCATGCTTAGGCTTCTGGGAATCCAGTGCCTGTGGTGTGTCGCCTTGCGCAGCCTTGGTGCAGTGGGAAGGAGCTTGGACCTGCCTAGGCTCAGTGTGCCAGGCTCTGCTGACTCCCTATTGGAGACCTTGATTTGGGGGATGTGGGAAATGTGGGGAATGTGGGGTGGCTTGGGAGAGAGGGCCAGGGGGTAGTAGGAGGGAGGAGGGGTATCTGTAGGTGGTATATGGAGTTAGTAGAAAATTTCTTAATAGAGAAAAATGAAAAAAAGAAAACATGTCTCTAGACATAGCTACATGTCTCTATGCTAAGATGACTCCCCTCTGAAACCCACTAATCCCAGAATGTATTTTCTTTCTAAAGCAATGACCATAAAGTGTATCTAAAGTCTATTTTGCTTTGCTTTTCCTGGTTTGGTATGAACAAATAACAAATTATCCCAGATAGGGCATCAATTATAGCAATAAATAAACTGCCCAATAACATAATGTTTAAGCATCTATAGAGGAACTCAAATGAGGAGTTACTTACAGGAAAATGTTTCAGTCAAAGAGAATGACATCTCTGAGAAGTCACACCACAGCTTGTCTGCCAGCTCAGGAAATCTGCAACACTGTAGTCCTTCCTTCTGTTAGTTTTCCACCTCCTATATAGCAGAGCAGATCTTGCTAGAGGGCAGAAGGAAGTAACACCTGAAATCCAAATCAGGATCCCATGACCTTTCTCTGTTAGGGTCAGGGAGAGCAACCCAGTATTCGTGACCACAGACATAAGTGCATTTCCAGTGTTTATCTATTTCCAGGTTATTACTAGTGTCCAAGATATGTTGCACATAGACACAGCCATCTCTGGTTCATAAATAATGATGCGTTTTTTATACTCAAATGGAAATAGCTATCACCCATACTTACATTTTTTCTTCAGGTTCTTGTATATTCCCATTACTTCATCTGCAATATTCCCTAAACTACCCAGACATAGTAATAGTATTTATTCTGAACAGTTTATGCTTTGCAAGTCTTTATTCATATTCATGGTATACTGTACAGAGTTTTACTTGGCAGACAGATAAAGGGTGTAACAGGTAAATACAGTTTAGAAGGCAACTGGTAGAAACATCATATCTATTGAACCAAACAACTGCAGAGGTCATCTTGTTGTACTACTACCTCCTTAGACACAAATTTTTAAGCTAGATAATACAAAACATGGGTTCTATGATGCTAAGATGGTCTTAAATCCAATGAGAAAGTGTTTTGATGACATTATAGCAGTTCTACCACTATTGACCCAGTGGTTACATCTTACTTGGCTGAGTGTTCCATTATCATTTTATTGTGCATATCTCACATTGACACTTTTTCTAGTAAGTAGTATGGTTCATGTGGCATGATGAAGGTTGCTTAGTCCTATGGAAATGCACACTCATTTTCAGCCTAATTTCTTCATAACATGCAGCATGGATATTTCATATCAGCAATAAGTTCTTACCATTTAGTTCTGGCATGCACCAAAGTCATTGACAATGCCACTATGGTTTTGAGTCCAAGGAGTCTACCCCATTCAATAACTCAATGGAAGTTATCCAGTCTGGTCTCGAGATTTTTCAACATCCTAATGGGCATCAGTGATATCTATTTCTACCATTAATTTTTCCTTCTTGCACATTCTCAGCTGGTATGAATACTATTCTCTTAGATTGTTTTCCAGATACAAATGACATTAGGTATTACCATTGTGAATGAGTTCCCTATAAATGGTCAGAAGAGCATTTGAAGGTCCACTGCTTATGTTGGCATTGGAATTAAGCATGTAAGGCAATGGTTCTCAACCTGTATATTATGATACCTTTGGGGGTTTAATGACCCTTTCTCAGGGGTTCCATATCCTGCCTGTCAGATATGTGATTCATAACAGTAGCAAAGTTACAGTTATGAAGTAGCAACAAAAATAGTTTCATGGCTGGGGGTCACCACAACATGAGGAACTGTATTGAAGGGGTACAGCATTAGGAAGGTTGAGAACCACTGATCTAAGGAATCTGTAAAAAAAAAAAAATTGAATGGCTCTAACAAATATGAACAGGACTCATCATTTCTCTTTTATGTGTAAGGAATGATTTGGGTTACAATAAAATAAGGGAAGGTACTAACGTATTTAGTTCTCAGTAATGCACTATTTATAGTTAACTTGCATTATTAAATTAACTAACCTGGGCTCATAGGGGCTCACAGAGATTGAAACGACAACCAAGGAGCCTGCATGGGACTGACCTAGGCATTGTGCATGTATATTGCAGTTGTATAGTTTGGTCCTCTTGTGAGACTCCTAACAGATGTAACAGAGGCTGTCTACAACTCTTTTACTGGCTTTCTGGAAACTACTCCTCATACTGGGTCACCTCATACTGGTTGTTAATACTCTTCATGATGGGTCTTAATACATGAGGAGGTGCTCAGTCTTACTGCAACTTGATATACCATATTTTGATAATATTCATGGGAGACCTGCCCTTTCCTAAACAGAAACAGAGGAGGAGTAGATTAGGGGGTGGGAATAGAAAGTGTGGGAGGCTTCGGAGGAGAGGAGGGAGAGTAAACTGTGGCCAAGGGTTTAAATAAATAATTAAGTTTATAAAAAATATTCATAAACTTAACCTCATATAGGATATCCCATGACAGTGTTATCCATAGTCTATATTAGAAGCTTATCACAGAACTTTGAAGCATGGTACAAGTGGCACTGGGTTTGCAGGCATGGAAATATAAGACTATAGGGCTTGTTGACGCTTGCTTCAAAATTCTAGAATGTAAATGAGAGAAAGCAATGCACGGCAGGGTCATAGTACCTTTGAGGTGCCTCTGAAAAGCCATTGTGAAGGCAAACCCTAAGAAGTAGGACAATACCAAGCGTATCAGAGATCTGAGGCTCCTGAATTGTCTGCTTAGGAAAATATCATGCATAGAACAGATCCAGCTGTGACAGAATTCATGTGCATAACAAACATCAGGGATGGTAGGGTGAGGGTAGCTATCAAAGCCTTTCTGATCTCAGTTGCTTTTGTTAGATGTCCAAATGCCACTGGCTTTCAGTCTTGGTTTGGTCCTACCATTCCTTCATACAGCCCCAATACTCCCCTATGGAGGAGGAATGTTACTTCTTACCCATGTACATGGGAAGCCTGTATCTTGTTTCATTTTGGGATTTTTGTTTTGTTTGGTTTTGTTTTTATTATTTCACAGGCCCTCAATGTTGACCAAGCCTCAGATTTTAGATTTTGAACAGTCAGGACTGCTAGAGAGTATTGGGACTCTTAGAGGAATATTGAATAGATTATACCTCATATGATAGTTTTGAGCCTTTGAGAGTGAGTTGTGAGATATGATGCCTAAAAAGTTCTATGAATGAGTGTCAAATTGACAAGAGTTGATTGATTGCTGATCTAACAGATAATGTAATCTTAGGAGATAGCCAGTTTGAAAGACATAGATTGGGATAACTGAGGTGGGAAAAGGTACTCTAAATGTAAGTGGCAACATTCCTTGAGTTGGGATCCAGATCTGACCGAAAAGGCAACAGCAAGGTTAGCACCAGCATTCATCTCTTGCCACTTGCTGACTGTTTGAGGAAATGAAAGCAGCTGCTCAATCTGTCCCATCATGGGGAACTGTGTCTCATTCCAATGCAATAAAAAACTAACTCTTGCTTCTGCAAACTACTTTTACCAGCTATTTTCTAATATCAGTGATGAAAGTAACTAATATAACTGTAATTCCCTATGACACATTAGCCATCCTTACCTGACAGCATGTCCACTAGGCCACCTTGATGGCTGGATGACAGCTGCTTTGACTAGCCAAGGGTAAGTAGGAAACAAGCCAAGTCTCATATAAACCACTCTTTCACCTCAGGTTATTTCCTGTATCTGGCTCCAGGCTGGCTGTAGTTATTGAACTTTTATCAGCCATGTTTGTTTCCTGATTTCACCCAGGGCAGGATGAACAAGATGCATACCCAAAGGCTTCCCCAACCCGCAAACACATTAGTTCAACTTACATTTGCCACACTGAGGTGATACTCTGCACTCTGGTCACTTCTTGCTCCACAGAAAGACACCCATCCTGAGCACAGTCCCTTTCATAAGGAAAGGCCACTGCATAAATGTCCGTGGTTGAGGTGGCAGTCTACTGCTATACAACAAGCTTAGTCCTTTTCTTGTGCATGTTTTTTTGTCTCCTTATTTATGGTCTGCTTTTGCTCTTCTTGCTGCATTGAAGAAATCCTGTGAATTCATATTCACCCACCTGTAAGATTTAACAATGCACAACATTGGTGCTTAAAAATGTATAACATAATAGTGGGCCTTGAGTTAATCTGTTTGACCCTTACCTTCAAGCATCACTGACCATTGCTCAAAGTCCTGCCTGAAGTGATTTCTACCCACCTAGATGTTCTTCATCTACAGCAACCTGTCAAAAGCTGCATCCTGTCTTCTCAGAGAACTATCCCATAGACATTACTTCTTGAAGTCCATAAGCATCACATCTGACTCCCTTTCAATCTTTAATATCCATTATGCTTCAGTAATCAACCCCTCCCCCCAGATGTCTTGTAATATTTTTATTGCTGTGACTTGTTTCCCATTCCAGCTATATTGCTTTGGCATTTTATGAGCCTGATTCAATGTGAGTCATCATTACTCAGTTCTATCAAATGCCTTCCTGTTCCTATAGGGGTACGGTCCTGACAGGAGAGAGAATATTCATATGATAGTAGTTGCTAATTTATGTATTCTTAAGACATTTTGCATTTGTTCATTGGTAGTTGAGCAATCTGTTGTAATCATACCACACTAGACACCACATTCCCTATCCACCTAATAATACATGTCCTTAACAAAGAAAAGAGATTTAAAAAACAGAAAAACAAAACCCTTCCAGAGTAATTTCTACTACCTAAAGTATTCATGATATTCATGGATATGCAGTTTGCGCTGGAGCACAATCTCCTTACCAGGAGCTACAGTAAGAGAAAACTGATCAGTTGCCAATTAGTCTGCAGCTAGGGATGAAATTTTATGCCTACCTCCTCTCCCCATTCTAGGACTTGGTCTAGCCTGGTCTTGCACAGGCCTTCTGTATTCTGACACAATTAATGGGAGTTCACTTTGAAGCTCAGCTTCTCTTCTGTCTTCAGAAGATGTTTCCTTACAGTCACCCATCAGCTCCGGTTCCTACACTTGTTTTGTACCTCATCCCTTGTTCAATGATCCCTGAGCCTTAGGTGGTATCTTTATTATATATCCCTTTCAGACTGATCATTTTCTGTCTCTTTTTCTCTGCTCCCTGACCAGTTGTAGGATACTGTGCTAATTACCATCTCCTGCAAATAGAAGCTTCTTAGATGGTGATTGAGAGATACATTAAACTAGGGTTATAAAACAAGTCACCAGGAGTAAGTTAAACACTCTGCCAATTTACCAAACATGAAAGTAGCAGGTTTACCACTAGGGACTATGTCCTGTGTAGTTATAAGTTCTTGCTCGATAATGGTACCAGATAAGTGTTTCATCTATTGGAGCAGGACTTAAACCATTCAGGAAATAGGTACGCCAATGATATGTTTGCTACTGTTGCATCAATGGGCATTTTGGTCATTGCTGAAACTCCCAAGTTCACAGCTGTGTATAAATGATTACTTTCTTGCTCTGATAGCTTGCCTACCACCTTCCGACATGAGGGAAGCTATCCAGTAGAGATGAAGCCTCCAGTTTTCTACCAGCTGTTTTTGCCATGTTCTATGACTCAGACATGTGTTGTCCTCAGTAATAGTCTTATTATTAAGTTCTAGTGGTTAGCCAAGATCAGTGGTTGATCGTGTTATTGTAATAGAATTTTCCAAACTTTAATAATTTGTTTGCAAAGTACTAGCCCTAAATTTCACCATTTTCCCACTTTCTATTCTTATTTTCATTGATTGCTACTATTGAGTTTGTTATTTCCTTGTTTCTCTTTTTTCTTACTTCCTTATAAAGGGATTTTAAACTTCTTCCCTTATTTATGCTATATGCTATTATTTCATTACATCTGGGGATGCATACTGCTAATTTTGAAATAATTCCTTTTACATTTTACTGGCTTTATCCCCCTATCCTTCTTTTTTATATTTTGTTCATTGTCAAGGATGTATTTAGAAGAGGACTGTTTAATCATTTATGCTTAGGTATACTTTTGTTGCATTTTGTTTATAGAATTTTGCTTCCCTTTCATGACAATGAGAACATTATTTTTATGTGATTTCTTTATGTCATACATAGACGCTTATGATGATCATATTGTTTATTGTTAAGGTTTCCCACGTGTGCTGGGATAGAACATGTCCTTCTACTCACTTCTCAATTTTCTGTTCCAATCACGTTCAGTTCAGAGTGTCCATGACATTGCACAACTACCAAAACTTAATATTTTTCTATTATTTTCTCTAAGGGAAGACGGTGTGGTGAAACTAGTCACAGGATCCATTAGTTAATACTTTCAGTACTTAAATTATTATTCCCTGTATCTTTTATTACCTCTCATGAACTTAATGTATACATTGAAGATAATTGGGCACATACCGCCTATGGTACAGTTCATGAATAGCTTCTCTAAAGATCTAGGTTTAATTCCAACTACTGTTTGGACCATTGTTTCTGGCACAGGCCTGAAATCCCAGAACATGAATGGTAGAGGCAGAATCTTGATTTTTATTAAGAAATATTTTATCCATTTTACATACCAATCATAGATCCCCCTCTTCCTTCCTCCCACCCTGCAGTCTTCCCCCACCCACCATCCCCCATTCCCTCCTACAAGAAGGTAAGGCCTCTCATGGGGAGTTAGCAGAGCCTGGTCTATTTGGTAGAGGCAGGTCAAAGCCCCTCCCACCTGCCTCAAGGCTGTGAGAGGTGTCCCACCACAGTAGTGGGGTCCAAAAAGCCAGCCCATGCACCAGAGATGGATCCTGATCCTACTGTCAGGGGGACCCCAAAGCAGATTAAGCTACACAACTGTATTGCTTATGCAGAAGGCCTAGTCCAGTCCCATGGAGGCTCCACAAGAGTTGGTCTAAATTTCATGCGTTTTCATTAGCTTGGTTTGGTTGTCTCTGTAGGTTTCTCCACCATGATCTTGATGCCCCTTGCTCATAGAATCCTTCCCTCTCTTCCTCTAGACTCCTGGAGCTCAGCCTGGTGTTTGGCTGTGGATCTCTGCATCTCCTTCCATCAGTTACTGGAAAAAGGCTCTACGATGACAGTTAGGGTATTCACTGATCTGATTACTGGGGTAAGCCAGTTCAGGCACCCTCTCCACTATTGCTAGTAGTCTAAGCTAGGGTCATTCTTGTGGATTCCTGGGAACTTCCCTAGCACCTGGCTTCTCCCTATCCCCATGATCACCTTATTTGTACCCTTTTAGAGAGTGAACTCCCAGATAGCCTGCCTAAGGAGACTGTATCTTCCCAGCACTCAGGAGGTAGAGCCAGGTGGATCATAGTGAGTTCGAGGCCAGCCTGGTCTACAGAGATCCAGGACAGGCACCAAAACTACACAGAGAAACCCTGTCTTGAAAAAACAACAAAAAAAATGTATTTAGGATGGTCTCATTCTGGGTTTGTGCTTTTCACATTATGTAATATGATCCTGTCTTTTTTTTATCTGTAATATTATATATGAGTGCCTGTGTATGTGATGAACCTGTATGCATATGTATTACTTTATGTGTACAAATGTGTGTACCTATGCAGGTGGTTATCACACATCAATTTTCACATTCATGTGGTGGCCCAAATATTGATTTTGAGTATCTTACTCAATAACTTTCATCTTATTGACAAACAGGGGTCATTGATAGTCCAGGAACTAACCAATTGTGTGAGCATGTCAGACTGCAAAAGCCAAGGATCCTCCTGATTTTTCTTTTCCTCTGCTCAGTTTAAGGACCTATGACTTCATGTCAGTATCGAGCTTGGGTCCATAGATACGACCCAGATCTTTATGATTCTGTGCAAGCACTTTACCTATTGAACCACTCTCTAATAATTTTCTTTGTTTTATATTTAATAAAATGCTGATATTGCTTCTTTCTTCTACATTTACAGTTTACCAGTATTGTTTGTTGGTAAGAACACTTTTTCCATCGGAAATTTGGTTTATGTGTTGAAAATTCAGTGGCTCTGTGTGCATGAGTTTCTTTCTGAGTGATTTATATAATTTCCTTATTTTTTACCTATATTTGTACTAGTGCCATGAATGATTTGTTTTTTTTTATTGTTGCTATGGTTCTGTCCTATCAGTTATCAATTACAAATAAATTCCCTCTCTATGCCATGACATTCTGTAGCTTGAGCTCACAAAGGTCTTATACATGCTGTCACAACTTCTAAAGTTCATTTCTGTAACCACTCCATTGTATCAGAAAACAATGATCATTGTAGTTATCCATTGCCTTTGGTTTTCACAATCTTTTTATTCTTTCTTCTGCAATGATGCCTGAGTTTCTGGAGGAAGAGGTTTGGTTTAGGCATTTACTTTAGTGCTGAAGATGCCACAGGACCTTGTTTGTTGCACTTTAACTAGTTGAGGGACTCAGTAGTAAACACCATCTACTGTAAAAAGAAGCTTCTTTGATGACACTTGAGAGATGTATTCTTCTGTGGGTAGAATAAGACATTAGAAGTCACTTTAATGAAAAGTCCATTTAGCAGTGTAATAATGGTAAATTCCCACCCCCCAGGGCCTATACCTGTCTATCCATAGCATCTTGGCTAAGTAGTTATGCTAAGCATGGGTCACTTTTTGTGATTTGGCCCTTAAATCCAGTTGAAAAGTGGTTGGTTGTGGATTTTCCCCATTATTTTCCAAGGGAGTTCAATATAGAAATACCACCATTTTTTATAATTTGTATTTTGGTAATAGAAATGTTGCCAGTTTTTTTAATGGTGATATTGTATTTTGTTAATATTTGAAAAAAAAAATGTGTAAGCTGTTGGAGTCTGAGTTAGTCTTGGGGGTCAGTTAAGTATAGAATAATGTCATCTGTAAATAGGGAACTTTGACTTATGTCTTTCATATTGGTATTTCTTTGTGTATATTCCCATTCCTTGTTGCTCTAGGAAGACATCAAACACCAAGTAGAATAAACTTAGAGTGAGTAGATGCTCTTGTTTTCTTGCTGATTTTAGAGAATGGGTTTTTTTCTGTATCTCTTGCCAGGTTTCCTAAAGGCTTCTCATGTACAGCTCTTAATGTGGATATATGTCTCTTCTATTTCTAGTTTTTCTGGAACTTGTTCATGAAGGAATGTTGAACTTTGAATCTGTAGATATGGCCATGTAACTTTGTAACTTGTTTTCTTTGTCTGAATACCCTAGTACATTTACATATATTGAACAAGGACTGGAGTGACCCTAAGCAGATAATAGTCAATGATCTTTCTGATCTGTTATTCAAGTTTGTTTAAAAGAATTTTATTTAAATATTAGCTTCTGTTTGTCCTCAAGGAAATTGTTCTACAATTTTCTTTGTGTTACATGTCTGTCCAGTCTCATTGTTATGATAGTAATGTTTTAAAATAATGGGTTCCTTAGCATTCCCTCATTTTTCACTTATATAATTTAAATGTTAAAGAAAGTAAGTGATTTAGAACTTGTCATTACTTGTGAGTAAATTCAGGGATATAAAAATATTAAGTGCACCTATATTGTAAAGAAATTGTATTGTAGCTGTGCAGTGTGGTGTCTCTCTATTCTTTTTTAATATGTTTGAACAGAAAAGAAATAGTATTACTTTCCCTTCTCCCTTTCTCCCCTCTAGCCTGCTGTGGGCTGCAGGAATATATCATAAGAACTCAGCTGGTTATGGCAAAGTCACTACCTGGAGAGATCAAGGATTTTCTCCAGAGGAAGACAAATTCCAAGGAGTCTTTGGTGTTACTTGGCTTGTTATATATCATCTGTATTCTGTTACGAAAATCATGAGTGCCTTCATAGTTTTCCCAATTGACTTTTCCCTAAGACGGGCTAATAGTGTGGACTGATCACTCTATGGACATTCCAGGTATTTGGAGAACTGTTTCAGGAAAGGCTTTCTCTGGAACGAGATATCTCCCTTGGCCACTTTCAAGGACGAGCAGTAATAACAGTCCACATGCAAGTCTCCTGATTCAAGACAAATTCCAGAAGGAGATACTGCCTAGGTCAGGCGGATGTTCAGTAATAGCTTTACACAATTTAGCTTGGACCCTCCTTTCTTACAGCCTTACTAACTTTATAGACCTCTAATTCCTTATCTAACCACTTCTAGGAGTATTTGGATAACCTTCTGCACTGACAGCTACGCTCAGCCAGAACCCCAGTTCAAGCCTCCCTGTAATAATCATCATTGGCAGCATCCAGCCAAGTTCATCCCCAGATGGAGGAAAGTACTTTATCAGAGATACCTCTGTATGCTCTAAGAACAGACTTAAGCATCTGGCTACCTGTTTGAGAAGGCCTGGCGAATGTGTCAATTAAGTTTTACTTCCTCCTTTCCCAAACCTTACCTCTAGTTCCAGATCTCCTGTTAACTATCACCAGAGGCAACTAGCTGTACAGTTTGCCTAGCATCCAAGCTCTCTTTTTCCCCACCCTGCAGAAAAATGGCAGATAGCTTGAACAGATATGAGCCACAGGAAAAAAGAAGACAGTTTTATTTTCTCCCACTGACCTAGCAACTTATAGATTCTTAACATTTTTTACCAATCACGTTTAAGATTATAGTTGGGCACATAAGAGCCCTCTTCTTAGTACCTGAATTTAGCCTTTAGTTAATTCATTTCCCCATTGGTCACTTTCCTTTGGGGTTGCAAGTTATAAGTAATGGTTATTGCCTCCCTATGTGATTCTTATCACCCCTCTGTTTGACCCTGGAAGCTTGGCTTTGCACTGCCAAGGGATTACTGCTTGTAAGGTATATATACCAGGACTTCCAGGGCACAGAGAAGACAAAGAAGAGAAAAGAGAATGGAAAAACTAGATGGGTAGGAACAAACTGAAATGGGAAAGAACGAGACTGAAGGGCTAGAAAATAGTACTAGAGGAATGAGATGAAAGATGAGGAAGAGTCAGATGGGAAAGCCCTAGCTGGGTAAGAACAAGGTGAAAAGGACCTAGATTAGGCAGAATTAAGACAAGAGAATTAAGATAGAACTTAAGAGGGAACAGTAGATAAACATAGAGAAATCAGGCAAGAAAGGAGCTAGATATGAGAACAGAACTGAAGCTGTGTATATGTGGATGTTATGCCAGAGGAATTAAAGCAAGTGGACTATAGAGCTCAGTGTGCTGAGATTCTATTTCCTGAAAATAGTCCTCGCCATTAGAAGTTCTCTCTCCTGAGCCCCTGGGATGTATAATATTAAAGCTAGTCCTGGTAATATTGTACAAGACTAGCCCCATCCAGATATAGTCCTTTGAATTATTCCAATGCCCCCAGTCTTAACTTGATATCATCTTCTTCTTTTATTATCATAGTTATGGGCATATGTGTGTTCATGCACACACACATGCCTATTCTTTTTTTACCTTTTATTTTATTTTACAATACCATTAAGTTCTACATAACAGCCACAGATTCCCTTGTTCTCCCCCTTCCTGCCCCCCGCCCCTTCCCCCCAGCCCACCCTTCATTCCCACCTCCTTCAGGGCAAAGCCTCCCCCAGGACTGAGATCGACCTGGTAGACTCAGTCCAGGCAGGTCCAGTCCCCTCTTCCCAGACTGAGCCAAGCGTCCCTGCATAAGTCCCAGGTTTCAAACAGCTAACTCATGCAATGAGCACAGGACCTGGTACCACTGCCTAGATGCCTCCCAAACAGATCAAGCCAATCAACTGCTTCACCTATTCAGAGGGCCTGATCCAGTTGGGGGCCCCTCAGCCTTTGGTTCATAATTCATGTGTTTCCATTCATTTGTCTATTTGTCCCTGTGCTTTATCCAACCTTGGTTTCAACAATTCTCGCTCATATAAACCCTCCTCTTTCTTGCTAATTAGACTCCTGGAGCTCCACCCTGGGCCTAGCCCTGGATGTCTGCATCCAGATTCCTCAGTCCTTGGATGGGGTTTCTGGCACAACTATCAGGGTGTTTGGCCATCCCATCACCAGAGTAGGTCAGTCCCGGCTGCCTCTTGACCATTGTCAGCAGTCTTTTGTGGGAGTATCTTTGTGGATTTCTGTGGGCCTCATTAGCACTTTGTTTCTTCCTTTTCTCATATGGTCTTCATTTACCATGGTCTCCTATTCCTTGTTCTCCCTCTCTGTTCTTGATCCAGCTGGGATCTCACACTCACTTTCCCTTGAACCTCACCAGATTAAGGGGATAAAATTGGAAAGGAAGAAGTCAAGCTTTCCCTATTTGCAGATGACATGATAGTATACTTGAGTGACCCCAAAGATTCCACCCAGGAACTGATAAAACTTATAAACACCTTCAGCAACATAGCAGGATACAAGATCAACTCAAAAAAATCAGTAGCCCTTCTATATACAATAGACAAAGAAGCTGAGAAGGAAATCAGAGATACATCACACTTTACAATAGCCACAAATGACATAAAATACCTTGGGGTAACACTAACCAAGCAAGTGAGGGACTATATGATAAGAACTTTAAGTCCCTGAAAAAAGAAATTGAAGAAGATGTCAGAAAATGGAAAGATCTCCCATGTTCATGGATAGGCAGGACCAACATAGTAAAAATGACAATTTTACCTAAAGCAATCTACAGATCCAATGCAATCCCCATCAAAATACCAACACAATTCTTCATAGACCTGGAAAGAATAATACTCAACTTCATATGGAAAAGCAAAAAACCCAGGATAGCCAAAATAATCCTGTACAATAAAACAACCTCTGGAGGCATCATAATCCCTGACTTCAAGCTCTACTATAGAGCTACAGTAATAAAAACAGCTTCGTATTGGCATAAAAACCGACATGTGGACCAATGGAATCGAATTGAAGACTTGGACATTAACCCGCACACCTATGAACATATAATTTTTGACAAAGAAGCCAAAAGTGTACAAAGGAAAAAAGAAAGCATCTTCAACAAATGGTGCTAGCATAACTGGATACCAACTTGTAGAAGGCTGCAAATAGATCCATATCTATCACTGTGCACAAAACTTAAGTCCAAGTGGATCAAGGACCTCAACATAAATCCAGCTACTCTGAACCTGCCAGAAGAGAAAGTAGGAAGTAGTCTTGAATGCATTGGCATAGGAGATCACTCCCTAAATATAACACCAGTAACACAGACATTCAGAGAAACAATCAATCAATGGGACCTCTTGAAACTGAGAAGCTTTTGTAGAGCAAAGGATACAATCAACAAGGCAAAGCGACAGCCTACAGAATGGGAAAAGTTCTTCACCAACCCCACATCTGACAGAGGACTGATATCCAGAATATATAAGGGACTCAAGAAACTAGACCTCAAAATGCCCAACAGTCAAATTAAGAAATGGGCTATAGAACTAAACAGAGAATTCTCAACAGAGGAAACTCAAATGGCTGAAAGACATTTAAGGAATTACTCAACATCCCTAATCATCAGGGAAATGCAAATCAAAACAACTCTGAGATACCACCTTACACCTGTCAGAATGGCTAAGATCAAAAACACTGAAGACACTTTATGCTGGAAAGGATGTGGAAGTAGGGGATCTCTCCTCCACTGTTGGTGGGAATGGAAGCTTGTACAACCACTTTGGAAATCAATATGGCGCTTTCTTAGAAAATTGGGAATCAATCTCCCCCAAGATCCAGCTATACCACTCTTGGGCGTATACCCAAGAAATACTCAATCACAAGGGCACTTGCTCAGCTATGTTCGTATCAGCATTGCTTGTAATAGCCCAAACCTGGAAACAACCTAGATGCCCTTCAACTGAAGAATGGATAAATAAATTGTGGCACATATACACAATGGAATACTACTCAGCAGAGAAAATCAATGACATCATGAGGTTTGCAGGCAAATGGATGGATCTAGAAAAAATAATCCTGAGTGAGGTAACCCAGACTCAGAAAGACAAATATTGTATGTACTCACTCATAGGAGGATACTAGATGTGGAACAAGGATGACTGGAGTGCTACTCACATCACCAGTGAGGCTACGTGGAAAACAGGACCTTATGAAAGACGCGAGGATCGCCCAATGACGGAGAAATGGCTGAGATCTACATGACCAACAATCAAAGACAAAACAAGCTTTCTAGTTTAGAGGACTTTAATCTTCCTTGGGGTTTTTCCTTGCTGTTCTGCAGGCACCCTCCCTCCTTACTCATCATCACCCATCAGTCTGATCTTAGGAGAAAGGTAGCCACATTGGCACTTCAGATGTCTCCAATGATCTCATGAGTTGGGATATAGATTTTTCCACTTATGTATGCTATTTAATTTCAAATTCTCATCTGCTACATTAATTGTAGATGGCTTTTAGTATTTCTGAGTTTGCAAATGTTAGCATGACATAATGAAAAATTTCAAAGAATGGTTCTGATTATTCTTCCTGTCTCTCTCTTTGAATTTTCTGCCTGCCTCTAAGCTGTCTTGCCATAGGTCAAGCAGCTTCATTCATCAACCAATCAGAGCAAAACATATTCACAGTGTACAGAAGATGCGGCCATAGGGCAATCCTGGAACAACCAGATGCAGGAACCAGGTGAAATGACAAAGTTCTAAGGATAATAATGGGCCCATTTACTTTCATTAAGGACAAGCAATAGCAGCTCTCAATACAAAGACAACTGAATAGTAGTAAAGGATGCTCCTCAAAGTGATGAAGACTAATGATTCATGGGTAATGACATTTGTCCATGTTTACTTTCATGTCATTGTTAAATCTGATAATATAAGTTTGTTGTAGAATAGTTTATTGTGAGATATACTGCAAATGGACACATCTTATCATGGTAAGAAAACTGAAAAAGGTGGTCTCAGTGATTTTCCACAATCAGGAAGCAGAGATATATAATGCATTTGATCTACTTTCTTTGTCCTGTATGTTTGGTCTGAGACACAGCCCATGAAATGGTTGATCCCATGTGCGATGTCAGTCTTTTCTCTCAATATAGCCAGTTACAGAATTTCCCATACAGACACACAGAGAGCTATTTCTCCTAGATAATTCTAGATGATATCAAATTGCCAATCTTTACTAACCATCATAAATCTAATCCTTCTCACACATGATGTGTTGGTTTGAATGAATAATTTCCCTCATAATGCTTCAGTATCTGAATGGTTGCCAGCTTGTGGTATAGCTTTGCTGAAGAGTGGATCCCTAGGGGTAGACCCTAAGACTTAAAGAAGCTTTGCCTATTTCCATTTTTCCCTATATCATGTTTTCTATTATTGTTTTAAACTCACAGATTTCTGTTCCTGCTGCCATACTCCCTACTTGTTGACATGCCTCCATTCTAGAAACATGCAGTCTTATTCATCTGGAACCATAAGCTGAGATATATCCCCCCTTTCTTATGTTGCCTTTGGTCATGATATTTAACCACAACAACTGAACAGTGACTAATAGAATTATATCTGGAGTTTTCTCCATTCCCGCCCAGACCCGCAGCCACTCTGACTCAAGTAAACACACAGAGGCTTATATTAATAATAACTGCATGGTCATTGCTTAAGCCTTTTGATAGCTAGCCCTTATACCTTAAATTAGCCCATAACTACTAATCTATGTATTGATTAAATACATAGATTTATTTGTGTTCCATGTTCCATGGCTTTACCTGCATCCCATTATTGTTGCTCCTTGGGCAGTTCACTGGTATCTCTTCCAGCCTTCTTCCTGTCTCTCTCTTTGAATTTTCTGCCTGCCTCTAAGCTGTCTTGCCATAGGTCAAGCAGCTTCATTCATCAACCAATCAGAGCAACACCTATTCACATTGTACAGAAAACCAGAAAGACATTATCCCATCAAGAATGACATATACATATGCCATTTTAAAACATGACTTTCTACCCCCCTCCTCATAAGCTAAACTTGTCATAACACATAATCCACCTAAGCCATTAATGTATCCCCAAAGTCTTTCATAGTGTCAATATTATTCACCAAGTCCATTGTCTCTTTTGAGACAGAAGGCAATCTCTTAATTGTAAAATCCTATAAAAGTCAACTAAGATATATAGTTCCAATATATAATGTCATAAAGGAAGCAGTGCAATTGTAACAGGAAAGAATGGAGACATATCAATGGGGGACATACCAAAAATACATTGAATCCTTCAACAACTAAGCAGCAAATCCTCCCACTCTAAATGTAGTATCTGTGGCTCATGATAGAATGATTCTGGCTCTAAGGGACTTGGAGAGCTCAGTCTCTCAATATCCACAGGCTACAGTATTAGGCTTTTCCATTAGACTGCTTGTACTTCATTACTGTAGCATTTCTCAGTGAACAGTCCCTCCTCTTAATATCTCAAAAAGCTTGAGGTCCCTATTGCAATTGAGGTTTCACCCACATCACTTCACAGAATGTCATGCCATTCCTTCTTTCATGTTCTCTGGTGAGACTGAGATATAGCCTGTGCGCTATTGGACCTAGTTTTTCTAGGCTACTTCATAGCAGCCTGGTGATACTGAATAATATCCATAACAAAGGCATATTGTCTAGAGCTAATGTGTTGAGTGAAAAGGGCTAGTGGAAAAAAAAAAAAAACCCTGGCCCTCAGATCAGAGCCAAGGAAACACATCCTGCCCCTGACCAACTCAGGACTTGAAATCCAGCCAATCCCTGAGCATGAAAACCAACAAATTCCTGAGCATTAAAATCAAACAATCTCTGAGCTTGTTCCAAGCTCAGGACTTGAGATCCTTGCTGTGGGATGTTCTGTATGGCAAATGTGTTGCTCTGATTGGTCAATAAATAAAATACTGATTGGCCAGTGGCTAGGCAGGAAGTATGGGCAGGACTAACAGAACCACATAGGATCATATGTTTGAGTGCATGGCCCTCAATTAGTGGAAATGTTTGAGAAGGGGGTTGGCCTTGTTGGAGGAAGTATGTCAATGGGAATTGGCTTTTCTTTCTTTCTATTTATTTATTTATTTACTTTTTATTATTTATTTATTATGTATACAATTTTCTGTCTGCATGTAAATCTACAGGCCTGGAGAGGAGCCAGATCTCATTACTGATGGTTGTGAGCCACCATGTGGTAGCTGGGAATTGAACTCAGGACCTCTGGAAGAGCAGCCAGTGCTCTTAACTGCTAAGCCATCTATCCAGCCCACTTTGGGTTTTCAAAACCTACAAGAGGCTATCTCTCTCTCTCTCTCTCTCTCTCTCTCTCTCTCTCTCTCTCTCTCTCTCTCTCTCTCTCTGTGTGTGTGTGTGTGTGTGTGTGTGTCCTTATTCTCTTCCTGCTGCCTGAAAACCAGGATGTAAAGTTCTCAGTTAGCATTCCAATACCATGCCAGCAAGCCTTCTACTGTTCTCCCTACCATGATGTTTATGGACTAACCCTTTGAAACTGATCAAGCACCCAATTATATACCTTCCTTTATTAAGGAAGGAAGAGAGAGAGAGAGAGAGAGAGAGAGAGAGAGAGAGAGAGAGAGAGAGAGAGAGAGAGAGAGAGGAAGGAAGGAAGGAAGGAAGGAAGGAAGGAAGGAAGGAAGGAAGGAAGGAAGGAAGGAAGGAAGGAAGAAAGGATGCACCAGCTCTGATAGAGTCTTTGAGTGACTTGAGTGACTAGTGACTACTAAACTTCCCTCTGGAATTTCACAAGCCAGGACTCCATCATCCACATTTCTATCAACACTCTTATCTTCCAAACTCACACAGAACAGCTCACCAATCTTTAAACACTCAATGGCTTTTCTCATCCAAAGTTCCAAAGTCTTTCCACAATCCTCCCAAAACCAATCTGGTTGGGTCTGTCACAGCAATTCCCCACAATTTCTGTCTTAGTTAGTGTTACTATTGCCATGAAACACCATGACTAAAAGTAACTTGGGGAGGAAAGGGTTTATTTTGCTTACACTGCAACATTGTTATTCATCACTGAAGAAAGCCAGGACAGGAACTCAAACAGGGCAGGAGCCTGGAGTCAGTTGTTTATCCAAAGGCCTTGGAGATATGCAGCTTGCTGGCTTGATCTTCATGGCTAACTTAGCCTGCTTTCTCAAAAAACCTAGGACCACCATTCCTGGGTGGTACCATCAATGGGCTGGGTACTCCCATATCAATCAGTAAGAAAATGCTCTACAGGCTTGAATATATGGAAGCCTAAATTATGGAGGCCTATTCTCAGTTGAGGTTCCTTCCTCTCAGATGACTATAAATTCTGTCAAGTTGACATAAAACTAGCCAGCACAAGGAGTATATGCAAGTTTCCACAGGATGCCATGTGGTCTGGTTGTATGGCATGGAGAAATTTGACTGATATTGGGTCCCAGATCCCATGCTGGCTTCTTTTTAAGTGCCAGATGGGCCTAGATCAGATTATAGTGAAGTACTATTTAGGGACCTATTAAGATAGATTCAATACAGTTACCAAGCCATAGCAAAAATAATTACTGGTCTAGTGGTGGCACAAATTTATAGATGCAGTATCTCCTGTTTTCTGGTGGGTTTAAATCCTGTTCCTTTGATGAAATTTGTATTTGTTATTGTGAGCCTGGCAAGAAATCTGAGTGAGAATGTTGTAGGCTCCAGTAGGAAGGTCTTTGATGTTATTTGGTTAAATGATGTTCTTATTTGCCTAAAAAAAGAAACATCTTCTAAACATCTGTTTTTATACTCTATTCCTGCTCATATATGTCTAATTTGTAGCAAGAAATTGTATAGTGTTCTGGGAACATGGCAAAGACTTATACATGTTAAACTACTCAGAATGAGTGACTGTTTGCATTAACCTAGTATTCCAATGTTAAAATAGAAGGAAGAGGAAGAAGAGGCAGAGGGGTGAGGACAAAAAAAAGGAAGAAAGAAGAAAGGAGAAAGAAAAAATTATCACCCCATTCATAATTCAAGGAATATATTAGAAGATGTAGGGAAATTATATGGAAATCCAAAAAAAAGCTAGAAAGCTTTTTTTGAAACAAGTTGATTTCCTTTGGGCATGAATTCCTATCAGTCTCCCTGGGTTAAAGATGTCTTTTATTTTTAATACAATTGGGACCCTAGCAAAATACAGATGTCTAGATTAGTCTGCATGCAAGTAATGGGGATATCCATGGGATCCTCAAGTTGGATTACAGATAGAGGGGTTAAATGAAGCCCTGGGTAAATAAAGCCCTGAGTGAACCTGCACTTTGACATTGGCACCGGTTACCTACTATTACAAGACCAACTGGTTCATCGGAAATTGGTAAAGCCATTATCCATATGGACCAGGCTCAAGTGGAATGGCAACGATTACCTAGTTAATAGGAACATGATTGTTTATGAAGGATTGAGTTGTGAGTACAAAGACAAGCAATTGTGGCTTCCTCCTTCAGGATGCTTATAGTTTAAGATACCTGCAGAGACCTCCTCCCAAGACTAACCAACCTCTCCCCCTGTGCTGTACCTAATAAACAAGCTGAGGCTCCAGGTTGCAGCAGTATCAGTCAGAGAACCCCATGGAATCCCAGCTCTACTAAACTGGGTCTGTGCATGTGTCCTTTGTCATTCCCTCCTCACTCCTACCTAGGATTTTGGGACTAAGCCACAAGTCTCAGCAAGTGGCACCTTACACAGGGACAAGAAAATAGACACTTCAGCTCCAGCCAAGAGGAATTCACATTGACACTCCTCGCATTGAAACTGAATTCAGTAAGAAGAGTGAATGCTCCAGGGAAAGGCATGCCTTTGAAGAATAAACGTTAAAACAAAACAAAAAAGAAGAAAAAGGAAGGTTGGGGATTTAGCTCAGTGGTAGAGAGCTTGCCTAGCAAGTGCAAGGCCCTGGGTTCAGTCCTCAGCTCTGAAAGAAAGAAAGAAAGAAAGAAAGAAAGAAAGAAAGAAAGAAAGAAAGAAAGAAAGAAAGAAAGAAAGAAAGAAAGACAGTTTGTTCTACTATCAATGAGGTATAGAATTTGATACAGGAGATCTAAAAGATAAGTAGTTACACAATATTTGAAAGATATTTTTGGGGAAAAGTAAAATCTAAAGATAGACAGTTCTATGCTGATGCTTTGAAGGAGATTTTGAGAAACTGTGGAAATAAGATTAAGGGAGAATTTAGAAACCACAGAAAGAAGGCAAACAACATTACTGCCTAAACGAAACCCCTGGGTCTCTAGGGAACAGGCAAGTGATCCACCACTGATAATGGAGTTTAGTGACCTGGTCCTGCCTAAGTGGTAGAACTATGTGAGAGCAGAGGCTAGGAATGTTGGCTCTTCCCAGGTGACCTATCTTTGGATCATGTCCTTGTGGGAGGAGGCCATGATAAAGACAGAGATACTTAAGTTATATTGTCCCAGACTTCCAGCCTGGCCTGGGCTGGAGCACCAAGGAACTGCTTCCTGTAACCTAACTCTAACACCTGCTCTGAGAAAGACAGGGAGCCAGAGGAAAAATATCTTGGTGGATTTGAATGTTAACCTGGATTTTGATCATCCTGCAGCTTTTCCAAAACAAAACAAAATACTTGGTATTTAACTATGGTTTCTTAACCAAGAATCTCCAAGATTTGGAAAATAAAAAATTTTAACCTACACTTTGTGGCCCTAAAATTTCCAGGGTGCTTTACAGCTGACAAGGTGTACACAAAACAACTGGCTTCTGAAAACGCTGAGAGGACTAAGAAAGAGACTCAAATGCTCAATTTATACAACAAAAAGCCAATTTTGAGTCTTGGCTCTCTCTGCAGCCCATGAAATAGTGGTGTGATGCACTGAAAACAAACAAAGAAAACAAAAAACAGGGCAGGGTGAGGGGGTGAGGAAAGTAGGATGCCTGTTGTGCATGCAAAAATAAAACTGCTTTTTCCATTATGGGCTTGTCCACGGTGCCTCCAGACATACACTGGTATTAGAGGCAGGCACAACTGTGGAAAAGGACTTAAACCAAGATTGTCATGCCACTATTACACCAATGGGAAATCTCCAAATGGGAGATTCATCATTGCTTAGCTCCCAGAGCTCACAGCTGGTGATATTTGGTGATTACTTCCCGACCCTGGTAACTTGCCTAGCACCTTCCAGCACTATGGATGCTAGCCAGTAGGATGAAGCACCCAGTTTTCTACCAGCTTGATTTTGCTGTGTTCTATGACTTAAGTACGTGATGTCCTCAG
The DNA here is from genome assembly GCF_049852395.1 of Peromyscus maniculatus bairdii. Lineage (NCBI taxonomy): Eukaryota > Metazoa > Chordata > Mammalia > Rodentia > Cricetidae > Peromyscus > Peromyscus maniculatus. The sequence goes on from NC_134856.1 coordinate 109,093,551, forward strand.
TAATAGAGTCTTTCTTACTATCAACTTCTGGTGGACGTCCTCAGTAATAGACTCTTACTATCAACTTCAAGTGGGTAACCAAGTACAGTCCTTGATCTTGTTGCTCTAATAGAAAATGTACACACTTTTATTATTTTCAAAGAATCAGCTGTAAAATTTACTGATTACCCCATTTTTTGCTCTTACTTTCACTGATGACTGCTACTGAACTCTTTGTTTCCTTGCTTTTGTTTCTACCTTTTTTTCTTATTTATACCAGGATTTCAAAATTTTCGTTTTTTTTTTAAAAAAAAATTATGCTACAGACTATCCTTTCAGTATATCTGGGGATGCATGCTGCTATTTTTGAAATGATACATTTTATACTTTACTAGGTTTTCTGTATTTTTATTCTTTTGATATATTGTTCCTTGTTAAGAATGTTTTAGAAGTTGTTTTTAGTTTATAGAGTTATGCTTTCATTATAAGACCTTGAAAATACAGTGTTTATGTGATTTCATTATTTTATACTTAGACACTTATCATGTTGATGATATTGTTTATTATTGGGATAGATTTTTTAAACCCCATTTTCTATTTACTGTTCAGGTACCTTTGATTATGGCATTGGCCACTCACCATAACCCAGTCATATTTTTCTCAAAGAGAAGATGTCATGACCAAACTATAGTCATAAGATCCATTTATTAGTACCTTTGATTATAGCTTCTTGTATTTTGTGTATTTTGAATTTTGCATATACATAGAAAATAACTGGACATATACCTCCTATGCATCCCTAAAGACCTAGGTTTCATTCCCAGTACTATTTGGACCATTCCTGCTGTCACAGGCCTGGAATCCAAAAAAATGAGGGGTGTGGCAGGATAGTAAAGTGATCTACTCATCTTTATATGCTTAGTGAGTGAACTCCTAGATAGTTGGGCTAAGGAGACTGTGTCTTTAAAAACAAAAGTGATGGTTATGTTTTCATTCTGGGTTTGTGCTTTTCACATTAAATAATGCTATCATGCCCTTCTTCATCTTCAATAATTGTGTATGCCATTATATTGTGATAAATGTGTGTATATATGTATAACTTTATGTATATGAATGCATGTAACCATGTGGGTGGTTGTAACACATCAATTTGTTCATTTGGAAGCCGGTGATTTTGAGTGTGTTATTTGATAGCTTTTCACTTTATTATGACAGGCAAGGTCTTTCATCTACCCAGAGCTCACCAATTATGCTAGTATATCTGACACAGTGGCCCAAAGATCCTCCTGACTTCACCTCTTCTCTGCTGGGCTTAGTGCCCTAGGACTCCATGCCTGACATTTTGCTTGGGTACACGGACATGACCCAGACCTCTTGATTTTGTGATGAGCACTTTGCCTAATGAGGCAGCTTCTTCATCACTAATCATTTCCTTAAAGGTATATTTTATGAAATATTAATATTTTTTATATCTACATGCACAGTTTACCTGAACTGTTTATTTGGAATATGTTGAAAAACTGGTGGTTCTGGGTACATAAGTTTCTTTCAGCAACTTCTATGTTTTTCCATCGTGTACAAGTCTATTTTTATACTAATGCTGTGGGTGTTTTGTTTATGTGTGTGCTTGCTTGTTACTATGGCCCATTTTACTTTTAGAATGCTTATATTGATGCATTCAGCATTGCTCTCTTTGGTCAGGATTCTTTCAGCTAATTTAGGATTTGTGTGCTTCTGTGTTTATTTTCAGTTTGCCTTTCTAGTTCTGAGAAGTGCCATTTGTACTTCATGAGGACTGCATTGAATCTTTAGACACTTATGGAAATATAGACATCTAAAAAATAATTCTACATGCAGTGATCATGGGGATTCCATTGATTGTCTTTTTCAATTTATTCTTCATAGTTTTAGCATATTTGTTGGTAATATGTGTTTTACTACCTCATTTAATCTTACTCCTAGTTAATTTTTATTTTTAGAGGTGCTATCAATGGGTATGCTTTTGCTGTTGCTTTATAATCTAGGGAAGCCTCCTGTTTTTCTGTATTGATTTTATAGCTGGTTAATTTGCTGATGCATATTTTGTCATTGTGCTTAGATTTATTCCTAGTTGTTTATATTTCTTAGAAGACATAATTGATTTTTTAGGATTTGCTTATTTAATATTTTAATATATTTTATTAATTCCTAGAGATTTTCATTCTTATATTGTCATCATATTCATTCCCCCTTCCCTAGCTCCTCCCAGATCCAACCTTCATTCCCTATCCATCAAACTATGTGTCTTCATTTCCTTTAAAAAAAAACTGAGTTTAATTACTTCTGGTTATATATTCTTGGATCTGTGGTCATCCACTCTACTGTGATCTACCTCTGTCACACTCTATGAAGTTCATATCTGTGATTGTCTTAGTGTATGAGAAAACAATGTATCATTGTATTCATCCACTGCCATAGGCTCTTACAATCTTTCCATTTCCCTTTTCCACAATGATGCCTGAGTTTTGGGAGGAAGGGGTGAACAATAGGTGTCTCACTTAGTGCTGAGCACCACACTATCTTTTATTTCTTGCAATTTGACCACTTGAGGGTCTCAGTAGTAATTGCCATCTACTGCAAAAGGATGCTTCTCTTGTGAAGCTTAAAAGATGCACTGATCTATGGGTAGTAAGTATAAGTCATTAGAAACCAGTTTCATACTATGCCCATTTAGTAGTTGGTTCACCTCTATTACCTATGACTTGTTTGGCCACAGGTTGCAGGACTAATAATAGTGCACATCCTTCCTGTGGTTTGAGACTTAAATCAAAAATGCTTGGTTATGGATTTCTTCCCATGACTTTCCTATGGAGCTCAACATAAAAAAGCTACCATTTTTTTATGTTTATTTGTATCTTGCTAATTTTTGAAAGTTTTTTTTGGGAGGGGGCAGGGTTGAGACAGGGGTTTCTCTGTGTAGCTTTGCTCCTTTCCTGGATCTCACTCTGTAGACCAGGCTGGACTTGAATTCACAGAGATCCACCTACCTCTGCGCCACCACCACCTGAAAGTTTTTATAAGCTGTGAGAGTAGGAGTTTAGAATCTTTAGGGTTTTAAAAATAGAATCATGTCATCTTCAAAAAAGGATACTTTGACTTCTGTTTTCCATGTTTGTATCTTTTGTGTATTGTATCTTTCTATTATTGGTATAAAAAGACTTCAAACATCAAATATAAACTTCAGAAAGTGGACGTTCTTGTCTTCTTACTGATTTTAGAGAAAATTATTTCATTTTTCTTCATCTACTGCCAAATTTCCTGTAAGTGTACCATGAACAGCTAGCTCCTAATGCTGATGTATGATTCCTCTATTCCTAGTTTTTCAGGACCTTTTCAAGAAGGGTTGTCCAACTCTGAATCTGTAGATATGGTCACATAATTTGTTTCCTTCAGTCTACTCTAGTACATTTATTGATTCACATATATTAAATAATCTTTAAGCACTGAAGTGATTCTAAGCAGATCATAATCAACGATCTTTCTGATTGGTTATTCAATTTTGTTTTTATTAATCTTCTTTCAATATTAGCTTCTGTTTTGTCCTCAAGGAAATTCTTCCACCATTTTCTTTGTGTTGCATACCTCTCTACTTTCAGTGTTACAGTAATTGTGTTTTAAATAGTGAGTTTGGTAGCATCTCCTAAGTTTGGAATTTTACTGTAAGTTGAATATTGAAGAAGTCAAGTGATAAAGCATTTGTTATTACTTGAAAGTAAAAATTCAGGGATGTAAGACTATTAGATGAACCTATATTATAAAGATGTTTTATTATAATTGGTATGCAAGTTATCTCTCTATTCCTTTAAAATCTATTTTTAATTGAAAAAGACTAATTTTCCTCCTCCTTTTTCCTTCATCCAGCCCCTCTCAGATACCTGAACTCTAAACCCTCCCATGTCCCCTACTCTTAGATTGATAGCTTGATAGCCTCTTTTTATCTGATTCTCATTGTTACATATGAGTACATGCACAATTACCTTGTATGATTAGCCTTCTACACAGCATCAGGAGACCCCCATGTGTACTTCTTTCTCCCTTCAATGACTTCTTTCAAGACCTAATAGCCTTAAGAGTCAGAATCATAGCACCAGGCTACTAATATTTCCCAAGGAACAAAGCTTTGATATCAGCATAATTCTTAGCATATTTTCCACAAAGTAACACCCTCTTATGCCATTTAATGGCATCGGGGTTATTTCAGCATACTACAAATCTGATTTTCATGATATTCTCTGCCACTGAGGTCTACCAAAGCCTCTTGCACTATAAATGCAATGTTATTTGGAATCCATTTTCACATGTATAACAAGAATGTAACAATTTGTTAGGCATACAGAGAGTGGGGGATCAAGAATACCTACAAAAGAAGTTTGGAAATCTTTCCACTTTCCTATGGACAAAAGAATGGAACTAGCAGCACTTTGGCCTGACATTCTTATATTCCAAAATATGGATGTGTGATTTAAAAATAAAATGGAGATGACTCAAGTGTCTGGTCAGCTTGACCCGAGAAATGAGCCTTGAAAATCTCTCATATACTCATATAAAAATTGTATACCCTGTATCTATAACTGCAAATACTATAAGATGGCATGAGATATTCCCCAGACATGTTTGGTTAGTATGAATTAAGTAAACCCATTTTCTTTGCAGATAAGTCCCAGATGTTTGGGAAAGTAGAAAACTGAGGGAGCCCTTGTATGTACCTTGATGCCCAGGAGCAGCTTCATCTTAAAGGCATAAGGAACAAATTCTCCCCAGGTGTTCTGGGTGCTGGAATGGAAGGAATTCTCTCTGCTGTGGTTGCTGTGGCTGTTTTTCTTGAGTTCTGTTACACTTACATGATGGCAAGTCTGTGTAGATAAGGCTTTGGATATTGGAAGGAGAATTCTGTTTGTTACATTTTTGTCAATACTATTCTAGTTGTATTTTGAAAGTAGGAGATTAGTGGGTGACCGATAGTTCACATGTAGATTGTTAGTTGCCCTTGGTGACCATTTGTAAAGAATGTACAATTGCTGGACTTTTTTGTTTATGTGACAGTAATACTTGTCATATTTAGCTTGAGAGACTCTATTCACTGTTCTGTGTATTCCATTTTTGCATTCAGTTGTTCAGATTTTAGTTTATTTTCTATCTCCATATTTCAGGCACAACAAATATTTGGAGTTAGCTGTGTAGCTCTTACAATTAGTGGTGATGTGAGATAAACTAGCAATACACTTTGAGGATTTAATAGTAGATCAGTTATTACTTTTTATAACATTGTAAAGTAAAGAATCAAATAAATTTTGAGGATCTATATTAATTTGTATTGGCATGGGAAAGGATAAATTTATGTTACATTTGTGCCTGCTAAACAGAATTCTTACTGAATTCCATGGTACCATACATCTCTGCTACTATGTTCATTCTTTTGGTAAGTAGAGAATGGTATATTAATGTCCCATTACTCTGAGGTAGTCATCAGCTCCTAACTGTGATGTGCCTTGAAAACAAGCCAATGTTTTGACATTATGATAGTATGAGATGCTCAGACAGGGATGTAGCTTGAGTGTTCCTGCCTTGCCCACAGTCAGGACAAATCTTTGTCACCCCGCCAGTCCCACAGCCGCTCAGACCCAACCAAGTAAACACAGAGACTTATATTGCATACAAACTGTATGGCCGTGGCAGGCTTCTTGCTAACTGTTCTTATATCTTAAATTAATCCATTTCTATAAATCTATACCTTGCCACATGGCTGGTGGCTTACCGGCATCTTCACATGCTGCTGATCATGGTGGCAGCTGGCAGTGTCTCCCTGCCTCAACCTTCCGCTTCCCAGAATTCTCCTCTCTCCTTGGCCCACCTACTTCCTGCCTGGCCACTGGCCAATCAGTGTTTTATTTATTGACCAATCAGAGCAATTTGACATACAGACCATCCCACAGCACAGGGACTATTCAGGATATGCTTTATCCTGCCTGGAGTACAGCATGGAAACAAGAGAAGTTTTCAGGGATCTTCGTAGCTGTGACTGGCATATAAATTGAGATTTGTATAATGTATTTGACAGAAGGCCAGATGTTACATGTGTTTTTGGAAGTCTTGACTTTAATGTCTGGAGAAGAATTCATTGAAGAGAAGAAGGGGTACAGAACTTAGTAGAGAATTACCTTCTGTGATTAAAGAGATGTCATTGGGTGGGAATAGTTCCTGGTAGTTCCTTAGAGGAATGGGTAATAATTTCTAAATGCTTGTGCATACAACACTGTTAAATGGACATACCCCACTGCTAAATTATGAATGTATCAAATATGTATTACCATGCAGAATACTTGTGTTTTGGGGAATATTGCAACCAGTATGCACTAATATACAGAAATACTAATCATCATATTAATGAGTGTGTATAAAAGAAATAAGAAGCCGGGCGGTGGTGGCGCATGCCTTTAATCCCAGCACTCGGGAGGCAGAGCCAGGTGGATCTCTGTGAGTTCGAGGCCAGCCTGGGCTACCAAGTGAGTCCCAGGAAAGGCGCAAAGCTACACAGAGAAACCCTGTCTCGAAAAACCAAAAAAAAAAAAAAAAAAAAAAAAAAAAAAGAAATAAGAAAGATTTCAGTTGAGCCAAGAGTAAGAATATGGGTGATTTATGTCTACCCAAGTACAATAGAGTTTACCTTTTATACTGAAAGATGCCAAGTTTGCGTGTATGTCCTGGTGAGGCACATTATGTAACAGAGTTGGAGAATATCACCCTTGAACATAAAACTAATGGAACTTATGAGTTCATGCAAAATGAGAGCCTTTTCATGTCAATATTGTTCACCCAGATCTTGGAGTTTCTACACACAGATAAGGGTTATAAACAGGATGCGGTCGTAGGGCAAGCCTGGATTAGTCTGATACAAGAAGCCAGGTGAAATGACAAAGTTTAAGGATAACAATGGGCCAAGTCCCCCATTTACCCCCAGCCTGGCCAAGAAATGGGTGGTATCAAGACAAAGGCAGTTCAACAGTAATAGAAGATGTGCCTCAAAGTGATAAAGACTAATGAAATGACATTTATCCAGCTTCACTCTCACTTCTATCTGTGATAAATCTGATGAAAGCAGTTTGTTGTAAGATATTTTTGAAGGAGACACATTTTATCATGGTAGGGAATGTGACAATGCTGGTCTTAGTGGTTTTATGACTAGGAAGCAGAGGGACATAACATTGTTCTCCACTTCCTTTTTCTTTTTTTGTTTTGAGACACAGTCCATGAAACCATGTGGTCCACATGTAATGTCAGTCTTCTCTTCTAAAATAGCCAGATACTGAATCTCCCTCACAAACATGCAGGTTTTCTTCTTCTAGTTGATTTTAGATGGTATTAAATGGCCAATATATATTAGCCCTCATAAATCTAATCCATATCATGATGTGTGGCTTAAATTAATGAAGTCCCTCATACACTTCAGAATTTGAATACTTTGTTGTCAGTTGGAGGTGGTGTTTGAAGAAGTTTTAGTTGGTGCAGACTCGGGGGAGAGAGTATGTCATTGCAGATGAGCATTATGATTTAAATAGAATTGCCCAATTCCATTTTTTCCTATTTCATGCTTGACGTTAAAGATGTGAGCTCTCAGCTTTTTGTCCTTGCGGCCATACCTCCAACTGTTGACTTGCCTCCACTATGGCAACATGACTTATCCATCTGGACTCATAAGCCAAAATAAGTTCTCTCTTCCTCATGTTGTCTTTGTCACAGCATTTTACCACCACAATAGAAAAGTGACTAATACACTGATGTATCACTATCTGAGTTTTAAGCCATGGCTTTCTACTTCTTTCCCCATTAATTCAAAACCTGTCATAACACGTAACCATTGATTTCATTAATGAGTCTTTCACAGTGTCTCCACTATTGATAGGTCCAGTGTCTCTTCTGAGACTCAAGGCAATCTCTAAATTATAAAATTCTATAAAACCAAACAAAATATATAGTACCAATATGTAAAATAATGAAGAAATCACTGTTATTCTAAAAGGGAAGAATGGAATATATTAATGGTGATTATACCAAAAAAAAATACTGAAAATCCAGAGGGCTAAGCACCAAATCCTGTCACTCCATATAAAGAATCTGGGACACATGATGGGGTCATCTTGGTTCTAAAGGGCTTAGGTAGCCCAGATTCTCAATATCTCCTGCCCCCAGCACTCAGCCTCTCTGTTTGTTAGGTTGCTTTCCTTCATGCCACAGCAGCATTCCTCAGTGATGACTCCCATATCTTTACAACTCAAAAGCCTGGCGTCTTTTGCAGTTTAGGCTTCACCCACCTCACTTCACACAATCTCCTGTTGTGTCTGTTTTTCAGGCAGTCAGAACATGCTACAAATTGCCCTCCCTTGATGAACCTCTGGAACATTGCATTTTTTTCTTGCCTACAAAACTAGTACCACATATACATTACTGTCATGGTCTGTGGCAAGCTTGAGACATAGTCTGCCCTAGTTGGACCAGAGTCTCCTAAGTTACTTCAAATCCTCTCAAAGTGATAGTGAATATTATCCATAACAAAGACATATTGTCTAGGGCTTAATAAGGTCAAATATGGAGAACATCTTGTTTTACAAAACATTGCTCTTTGGAGGAAACAAGCAAAAGTAGCATTCAGAACATCTCATGATTTTAAAACTTGTTAAAATTTTAGTTTTACTCTAGTTTGTAGATTCCTAGTGAAATGCTGATTTATAATTAAAATTTACATTTGTATTCGTTTACAGCCATGAAAACTGTGACATCCAGGATGTTGATGACATCTGTTAAAGTATGTATTGTTAAACAATGCCATGTAGTATCCTGCAGATGCAGAAAGCACATAGGAGAAAACCGCAGCAGCTAAGCATTTAAAATAAGGTACTAGGTATGGCTGGAGTAAGTAGGAATAAAACCATAAAGCAACTCAAAAATCCCAAGGCCAATATAGGTAGCTCTTAGGAGATTCTCAACTTTAGAGCCCCATTTGCCAGCCTTGCAATACAGACTATTGCCAATGTGTTAGATGCAAACAGTACTAAATTCAGGAGATTTTTGAACAAGGCTTCATGCATTGTTGTTGTCTGATATGGAGACATGTGATTGGTGGAAGATTCCATGCTGGTGGCTTACCTTTACAATACACCACACTACTCTGACTACTGGTAGGAAATTAAAGGAAATGATGTTCTCATATGGTATGCATTCACCTTTTGTGAAGCAGATGTTAAATTCATGGTCAACTAGTAACAGAATTGTCCCACAAGACTGGAGATACTTGGTTCCAGTAGTATTGGACCCTGGTCCTCAATTGCAGTGGAAGGCCTGGTGGAAAGATGAGGCTAGGACCATTGAACAATGAAGCAGGGCTAAAGGTATTGAAATCTCCAAAGAATGCTCCCCCTTTTCAGTGGTCATTTTCAGTACTCTCCCACTTCATCCCCACCCCAACCTGATACCACCCTCAGTCCACTCAGGAAATCTCTTCTATTTCCCTTTCCTAGGTATAATCCCCTCCATAAACCCTCCTTATTTCCTAAGTGACAGCACGTGATGGAGAGGAAGTGAAGGAAAGAGAACACTCCTCTATTGCTGGTGGGAGTCCAACCTTGTACAGACACTTTGGAAATCAGTGTGGCAATTTCTCAGAAAACTGGGAATCAATCTACCACAAGACCAACCTATACTACTCTTGGACATATGCCAAAAAGATGCTTAATCATACCATAAGACCACTTGTTCAACTATATTCATAGCTGATTTATGTGTAATAGCCAGAACCTGGAAACAACCTCAACTGGGGAATGGACAAAGAAAGTGTAGTACATTTACACATTGTAGTATTACTCAGCTGTTAAAAACAAAGACTTCAGGAAATTTGAAGGCAAATGAATAGAACTAGGAAAAAAAAACACTATGATTGAGGTAACCCAGACTAAGATTCACAAACATGATATGTCTTCACTCATAAGTAGATATTAGCTTTAAAATAAAGGATAACTATGCTACAATCCACAGACCCATATATCCTTCTTGATTCCTTTGTAATTAATGACCACCTTTTTAAATTAATTATTGTTACATACATATACTTATATTCCTTAATAAGAGACCCATTGCAACAAAGAATAGACTCAAAATGTAAATATTTATGAATATTTGAAAGGGTGGAGTTTAACACAAATTGCTAAATAGTCTTATTAATTAAAAAAAACAGAGCCAGATATTGGGGTGAAACCTGAGAGATCAGAGGAATAGAAGAAGCCAAGCTTCATGTTGTTACCAGTAGGATATCCTCAGCCCAAGAGAGAGCTACTTCCTGTATACTCACAGCTATATACCTTTTTGTGCCCTGACATCTTACTTCCTCTCTCCACCCAGCTACATCACTTCCTCTTTTTACCTAGCTCTATCACTTCCTATCTGTCTGTGTAGACCTCCAGACCTTTATGGTTAACTAATGCTGGGAGTAAAGGCATATGCCACCACTCCTGGCTCTGTTCCCAATGCGGCCTTAAACTCACAGAGGTCTGTATGAATCTCTGCCTCCTGAATGCTAGGATTAAAGGTATGTGCTACCACTGCTTGACCTCTATGTTTAATATAGTGGCTGGCTTTCCCCAGTCAAGCTTTATTTGTTAGAGCACAAATAAAATATCACAATGAACTCTCAAAAATCATTTCAGAAGCAGGCATCTCAGTGTGGATTGAATGGGCATAGGCTTAAGAATAATTCTTTTGGATAATTTAACACCTCAGATAATTGAGATTATTATTAACCTTGTGTGTATCAAGACAAAACTGTTGAATCACTTTATAAAGATACCCATGTGGTGGTAATCTAATTGTATTGAAATATTATTTTGATTTGTACTGAAATATTAATTTGATTGTATGTTAATAAATAAAGTTGTCTGGGGGTCAGAGCTATTAGAGCCATAGCAAGAGTGTGGCGGTGGTGGCACACGCCTTTAATCCCATAGATATCTGTGTATTCAGGGTCAGAGCTATTAGAGCCATAGCAAGAGTGTGGCGGTGGCAGCACACGCCTTTAATCCCATAAGATCTCTGTGCGTTCAGGGATACAGCCAGCATTGGAGACATATGCCTTTAAGACCTAGGGGGCTGTACATTCAGACAGTGACGAGGCAGTCATGTGTTTGGGTTTACAACCAATGAGAAGGCAGAACAACATACTTTAAAAATACGAACCGACAGGAGGTAGGTCTCTCTTTTCGCGAAGCTGGGACAGCAGGAGGAAGGGTGAGATTTTAGCTCTGAGCTCTGACCTCTTGGCTTTCTCTTTTACATTGTTTCTGTGTTTCTTATTTAATAAGACGGTTGGTTACATCTACATCTGGCGCCCAACGTGACAAGAATCCATTAAAAACTGCTTGGCTTGGCGGCAGGTCCGCTTTCCCGCAAGGGCGGCAGGCGGCCCGCGGCGGCGGCGGCGGCGGCGGCGGCGGCAGCGGCGGCACACGGCGGCCGGCGGCGATCGGCTTGTTAGTCCGAGCTGCTGGCGTCCTAGTCCGGGTAGCAACTTCTAGCCCGGGCCTAGGTCTGTGAGCAGCTTGCCTAAAGCCGGTGCTACAAACAACTCAGACCTGCCCTGCCTGTAAAGCCAACGCACGTGGTCGGAGCTTAAGGAAGCCAGACCCAAGCCTTGACTCGGCACAAGAGGGAACACGTGGCTGCATTTAAGCTTTAGCCGGCTACGCTTTCTTGTGCGTTCTCTCTCTCTCTCTCTCTCTCTCTCTCTCTCTCTCTCTCTCTCTCTCTCTCTGGATTTACACCTGGGACACTAGGTGGCTGCTTTGAAAATCCCCTCGGATGTCTACTGTTCTACGCAGATTTGGTAAGTCATAATATATCAGATATTTTAAAGGAAACTATCTAAAAGAGAATTTTTTCCACATTAAAAAACAAATGGGTTTTATGTGTGCATTGGAAGAAAATTGGTTTTTGTTCGAAATTTTAGGCAGTCTGGCAATGGAACAACTATATAATATTAGTATTGGTGGAATTATGCACCTCATCACTATAATAATCCACATTTTAATATTTAAAAAGATAGTCCATTTAAGTGCCAGGATAACAGCGTTAGAAGAACTTGTTAAACCTGTAAAAATTCAGACAGAAGAAATTAACAGTGAAGTTGTTTCAAGTCGGGATCATAAGGTTGCAGAAAGAAAGCCTGTTTTCACACAGTCACCCTTAATTTATCCTGTAACAGTACAGCAGATGCCTGATCAAATGGCTACACAAAATACTTGGGCTCCAATTGAAATGTTGGATTTAAAAAGGTTTAAGGAGGCAATAGTATCTTATGGCATGCATTCCCCATATGTAAAGCAAATGTTAAACACTTGGTCAACATATAATAGGATAGTACCACAGGACTGGCGGGACCTCGCACAAGGTGTTCTGGAACCCAGCCAGAGACTTCAATTTCTGACTTGGTTTAAGGAGGAGGCTAAAAACATAGAAAAACAGTGGAGGGATAAAGGAGTACAAGTTTGCCAGGATCAGCTTATGGGCGAAGGCCAATATGCTTCAGCACAAGCACAATGTTTATATGATGTCCAAACCCTAATTTTATGTCGAACGGCAGCCTTGAATGCATGGGACAAAGTTGAGGAACCAGGAAAAAAATCTGAGTCATTTACAAAGGTGAAGCAAGGCCCAAAAGAGTCTTTTACAGATTTTTTACAAAGACTGGCTTCAGCAGTAAAGAGAACGGTCTCGGATTCAGAAGCTGGTAAGGCAATAATTGAATCTTTGGCCTTTGAGAATGCGAATGCAGCATGCAAAAGAATAATCAGGCCATTAAGGGCAAGATCTGCACCTATGGAAGATTGGATTAGAGAAACAATTAATGTTGAAGCTGATGAGCATGATGATACATGGGTAGGAGAAGTAATTTCAAAAGGTTTGAGGAGTGTTAGATGTTTTGGATGTGGAAAGCAAGGACATTTGAAAAGGGACTGTAGACAGGTCATTTCCAGAAACAATGTTTCTTCAAGGAACAATGGCAACAGAATGCCCCTTCCTTCTGGAGTATGCAGAAGGTGTGGTAAGGGAAAACACTGGACCAACGAATGTAGATCAACAAAGGACAGACAGGGTAATCCTTTGCCTCAGTCTTCGGGAAACTCCCAGAGGGGCCTCAGGCAGGCCCCCAGTGCAAATCCAGTTCAAACCTTTCCGGCAGCCATAGAGGAAATGCCTGCTCTGGAGAGCGATTAAATAACCAAATGCCTATTGGAATAAATCATGCTGGTCAGAATGATGAAACAGAGAGAATAGAAAATTCAGGAGAAAACATAAAGAAAATTTTTTGGCAAACTTCTATTAATGAACAAAGACCAAAATTAACGATAAAAATAAATGGTGTTTTGTTGTCTGGTCTGGTAGACACAGGTGCGGACGTTACCATAATTGCACCAGAATTTTGGCATCCAACTTGGCCTCTTCAGGAGGTAAACGTTCAACTGTTAGGAATTGGGACATTATCTCAGGTGAAACAGAGTGCAAGATGGCTCGAATGTATAGGTCCAGAAGGACAGAGAGGAAAATTAAAACCATATGTGGCTAACATAACTATGAACCTGTGGGGTCGAGACTTGTTGCAACAATGGAATACTCAGATTAACATCCCTCCAATCTCAGAAACAAATCATAAACTAGCACATGTTACTGAGAGAAATATTAGAAGATATTGTTCTAATGAGTGGTCACCAGCCATCCATATTATACAAGAACAGGGCACAATAACTGATGATCTTCCAAAGACACCAACAGCTCTACCTTTAAAATGGTTAACAGACAAGCCTGTATGGGTCCAGCAATGGCCTTTAACAACAGAGAAACTCCAGGCTTTAGAAGAGCTGGTAGAAGAACAGTTAAATGCTCAGCATATTGAAGAATCAACCAGCCCTTGGAATTCTCCTGTATTTGTTATTAAAAAGAAATCTGGTAAATGGAGAATGGTAACAGACCTTAGAGCAATTAACAAAGTAATTCAGCCAATGGGTTCTCTACAATCTGGGATGCCTTTGCCTACTCTGTTACCAAAAGGATGGCCTCTCATAGTTATTGATTTAAAAGACTGTTTCTTTTCAATACCCTTACAAGAAAAAGACAGAGAAAGATTTGCTTTTACAGTGCCTACTTATAATAATTCTCAACCGGTTAAAAGATTTCAATGGAGGGTCCTCCCACAGGGAATGTTGAATAGCCCAACTCTGTGCCAATATTTTGTACAACAGCCATTGGAAGTGATACGTAAAAAATTTCCTAAATCTATAATTTATCATTATATGGACGATATTTTACTAGCTGACTCAAATGCAGATACTTTAGAAATAATGTTTGAAGAAGTAAAGAAAATTTTGCCTCGCTGGGGATTACAAATTGCTCCTGAAAAGATACAAAGAGGAGATTCTATTAATTATTTAGGATATAAAATAGAGCTACAAAAAATTAGACCCCAAAAGGTGCAAATTCGGAGAGATAGACTACAGACTCTTAATGACTTTCAAAGATTATTTGGAGATATTTCTCATCTACGAACTATTGTTGGGGTAAAAAATGATGAACTGACTAATTTGTTCAAAACCTTAGAAGGTGACAAGGACTTAAATAGTCCAAGAGAATTATCACCTGAAGCTGAGAAAGAATTAGCCTTGGTAGAAAAGAAAGTGCATGAAGGACACGTGAATCGTATTGATCCAAAGCTGGATTGCATTTTGGTTATCTTACCTTCTAGGCGTTCTCCTACTGGAATATTAATGCAGAGGGAAGATATTATATTGGAATGGATATTTTTACCAAATAAACCAAATAAAAAATTAAAAACTTATGTGGAAAAAATCTCTGACTTGATTTACAAAGGAAAAATGAGACTTCGTCAATTAGCAGGCATAGACCCAGCAGAAATTGTCGTACCATTAACTAAGGAGGACATTGAAAAATTATGGACAGAAAGTGAACCTTGGCAAAGAGCTTGCAGTAATTTTTTGGGAGAAATTAACAGCAAATATCCCAAAAGCAATAGAATTGATCTTATAAAGAGAGCTGAATGGATCTTGCCTCGAATTGTACGGCAAAAACCCATATCTGGAGTTCGTACATTTTATACAGATGCCAACAAAGAAGGAAAGGCAGGTTACAAATCAGAAAATTTAAGTAAAGTGGTTCAAAGTCCGTATAATTCAGTGCAAAAATCAGAATTGTATGCTATTCTGTTGGTATTAATGGATTTTTCAGAACCTCTCAACATAGTAACTGACTCTCAGTATGCTGAAAGAGTGGTGTTACATATTGAGACTGCAGAATTTATCCCTGATGCTTCAGAATTAACTTCACTATTTATTCAATTACAAGATACAATCAGGAAAAGGAATCATCCTTTATATATAACTCACATTCGATCCCATACTGGTCTGCCAGGCCCTCTAGCACAAGGCAATGAAGAGATTGATAAATTATTGATAGGAAATGTGCTGGAGGCCTCAGAATTTCATAAAAAACATCACGTTAATAGTAAAGGTTTAAAAAAGGATTTTTCCATAACCTGGCAACAAGCCAAAGAAATAATAAAGAAATGTCCTACTTGTTCCTTCTACAATCAGACGCCATTACCAGCAGGATGTAACCCAAAGGGTACTCAGAGAAATGAAATCTGGCAGATGGACGTGTTTCACTTTGCAGAATTTGGAAAATTGAAATATGTACACCACACTATCGATACTTATTCAGGATTTCAATGGGCAACTGCTTTGAGTTCTGAAAAAGCTGATTCTGTAATCACTCATTTGCTAGAAGTTATGGCCATCATGGGTATACCTGCACAAATCAAAACTGACAATGCTCCATCATATGTCTCTGTTAAAATGAAACAGTTTTTTGCTTATTACAATATAAAGCATATTACAAGCATACCACATAATCCTACAGGTCAAGCAGTTATAGAAAGATCAAACAGAACTCTAAAGGATATGCTGAATAAACAGAAATGGGTAACAAAAACCCCCAGAAATAGACTGCATAATGCTCTTCTAACTTTGAATTTTCTGAATGCCAATGAGAAAGGAACAACAGCTGCAGAGAGACATTGGATAATAGAAAAAACTACAGAATTAAATCAGCCTATATACTTTAAGGATGTGCTGACCTCAGAATGGAAACCAGGGTATGTATTACATTGGGGACGTGGTTTTGCTTTTATTTCTACAGGAGAAGATAAGCTGTGGGTACCATCAAAATTGATAAAGGTTCGATTTGAACAAGAGAGACCTCTTAATTAGAGGAGGTGATAGTTCATCAACCAGCATGAACATCCAATTTAAACTAACTTGTATCAATAACACATGCCTTTTCATTTAATCTGATAATAACTTGTCAAAAGGAAACATCCCCAAAATTAGTCTTGGGGAAAGGTTTTTGTTTTTGTCTTTTAGGAGAATGAAGGTTAAGGAATCTGAAGAACACTGGACAAATGAGACAACTGAAGAAAAGGGACAAATCATCTATCCCAAGAAACAGAG
The DNA here is from genome assembly GCF_049852395.1 of Peromyscus maniculatus bairdii. NCBI lineage: Eukaryota > Metazoa > Chordata > Mammalia > Rodentia > Cricetidae > Peromyscus > Peromyscus maniculatus. The sequence continues at coordinate 109,110,128 of NC_134856.1, forward strand.
TGAAACGGTGTATGGGTATATATATTATCTAAAAAATTTTATGTCTTCCTAAATGTTTGTTTCTGCATTTCTCTAAAGATTTAACACTATTGGTCTTCTAACAGTCTAACAGTCCCAGTTCAATTAAAATTTAAAGCTGACTTTGGAGTTGGAGAATGGCTCTCTCCTTCTTTAAAATCAAGCATGTTGTTAAAAGGTAAATGCAAACTCCCTGTATCATGCCAGAATAAGAGCCATCTTCTGCTATGGTACAGGACAAAAGCAAAATTAATTAAGGGACTATTCTATTACTAATCTCAACTCTTTGATTCTATTCTGATTCTTTAAACTTTTCTCAAAGTATAAATTTTATATCAAAATTTACAAGATTAATATATATTATATTAATATATATATACATTTTAAACTTTGTTAAGATATGAATGGTCACATAGAGTACTAACTAATTCTAGAAAAAAGGCTAGCTGCATATATATGTTTTTGTGTTCGAGTCTCTTATCAGTTTTCTGCAGGAAATCACGGCCTGGCCTAACATCAACTGAAGTCTCCAGAAAGAAGATGGGGCCCCACAACAACAACAATTCCACGTGGACAATAATAATATTAAGCTGACAAACATCATCCACAGATCAGCTTTGAACTACAAGATGCTCAGAGCAATTTTGAGATGACTAGCTGAGATGATTCAGTCTCAAAGACTACTTGAATAAGGACTTGAGATAAACCCTAAACTTTGGCATTATACACAGACTGGATAATGAAGGATATAGTTACCTCTCCTAGAATTTGACAATTAACCTAAAATTTTTCTTTCAGGATAAAGAAAACTTCGCCCATACCCAGCAGGAAGCAATTTTAAGAATACGACGCCCACATTCCCAAAGAGGTGGTGTGGGGCAGGTGGTTTTTTGGTCTTTTTAATGGGTTTTGGGTCTGGGATAATTTTCAGTATTTAGGGGGGTTGGTTACAAGTTATTGTCAAGGGTTAGGAAAAAGGCTAAGCAAAGGAGATTAGATTTAAGGTTCTTGTTTAAAAAAAAAAAAAAAAGAAAGAAAGAAAGAAAGAAGGAAAGAAAGAAAAAAAAAGAAAGAAAAGAGAAAGACAATTACTAGTTTTAAATACTTTACATTGGATTGAATTGTTTTATATTGTACACAAATTTGAAACTGATATTGTTAGAAAATGCTATATGTATATTTCTAATTGTATTTATTCCATCCATTTAACAATGTAATGCAAATTTCTGATCCTTGAATGTTATTATTATCAACTATCAGGATATAAAGAAATGAAAGCTAGTAGTTAGACATTATCATAGAACTTGTAGTCATATTAGATATGTTTTAAAAATTGAGCAGAGATGTTTTAGACAGGTCATCTTCAAACCCTTCAGAGATCTACAGAATATGGCATTTAAAATGTTTTAATAACTTAGAAAATTTTTCTTTTTTGAGACATGTCGGCTCCTGGCAGTACCAATCTACTTTAGAGAAAATATGGGCATTGAAGAAACTGCATATGGAGTCAACTTTCATTCTGGCAAAAGTTAGCCACTGGACAACAAAGTATCCTCGAATCAACAGGACAAAATGGACAGACAGATCACGAAACAAGGGACTACTGATTCTTGCCAAAACAAGTGTGGTTATGGCTTTATCAAAAGGCATCTTCTGAGGCCAGGACAATATGGCCCCATCCCTGAAGTGGCCTTCGCATCCGGAAAAGGTACGGTGCCCTTTTCTTCGAAGGCAGCTTAACAGGCAGAGGGCCGATGGATTCTGTTGTACAATGGAACAGCAGCTGAAAGCTCATGCCTCTCAAAAGTAGACTGGCATTTAATAGAGGGATGTGGAGAAGAAGGGGATGCTGAGATGAAACCATATATACACAGCCAAGAAGAATGGACAGCTGAATTAAAAAACTGTCAACAATTTCCAGAATTTAAAATCCTGAATCATGACAGGACACTAGTGGAATTCAGGTGTTTCTGGTACGTGGACTGCTCTCACCCAATGTGAGGTTGAACTGTTGACCTTGTGTACATCCTACTTCACAAATGAGTCTGTCAGATACACTAAGCCTATAGGCTGAAGATGATGCCCCAACACTGCGGAGAAACCTCAGGTGACTGCCCAGGCAGCTGGCTGTTTCTGTCAACTCACAAAATTTTTTGGAAGTTGCTTGCATGCACTTCCTGTTTTTATTTTTGTTAGCTACTATTATTCCCTTCTTGGGTCTCTGAGGGAGTTGAAGATTAGTTAGTTATGGTTGAAGATTAGTTAGTTATAGTTGAACATTAATTAGGATAGAAAGTACATTAGATACATCTTGGATTTACCAAAATAGGATAGATAATGGAATTATTTTCTCTGATTTGTCAAATACCTGTTTAGGTATTTATTACTTGTATATATTGTATATAGTTATTGTACTTTTGTATATAGTTTTTCTTTTGTTAGTCATAACCTTTTGCTTTTTTTCTTTTTATTAAAATAGAAAAGGGGAAATGTGGTGGTAATCTAATTGTATTGAAATATTATTTTGATTTGTACTGAAATATTAATTTGATTGTATGTTAATAAATAAAGTTGTCTGGGGGTCAGAGCTATTAGAGCCATAGCAAGAGTGTGGCGGTGGTGGCACACGCCTTTAATCCCATAGATATCTGTGTATTCAGGGTCAGAGCTATTAGAGCCATAGCAAGAGTGTGGCGGTGGCAGCACACGCCTTTAATCCCATAAGATCTCTGTGCGTTCAGGGATACAGCCAGCATTGGAGACATATGCCTTTAAGACCTAGGGGGCTGTACATTCAGACAGTGACGAGGCAGTCATGTGTTTGGGTTTACAACCAATGAGAAGGCAGAACAACATACTTTAAAAATACGAACCGACAGGAGGTAGGTCTCTCTTTTCGCGAAGCTGGGACAGCAGGAGGAAGGGTGAGATTTTAGCTCTGAGCTCTGACCTCTTGGCTTTCTCTTTTACATTGTTTCTGTGTTTCTTATTTAATAAGACGGTTGGTTACATCTACATACCCAAAGTAGGAGTTTTCTTCAGACAGTTTCAAGGGTGAATATTCTATCTAGAACTTCCAGGTGAACTTAACAATCTAAATGAGGAACTTCTTTTTTTTTACTTCATTAACATTTCTCCTTGTTATTTTTAAACTTTCATCTATATTTGGGGGAAAATTAGGAATGCACATCTTAGCCAGATCATTGACATTCATTTAAATTGGTCAGTGATATCTAAATCTGTTAATCATCTAAATAACCTAATAATCATTGTTGAGCTATATTCATATAGGAGAATACAGAGAAAGAACTGGAAATTTTCTATATGATAATAAACACAGTGCTGACTACAAGACAATGGAGGAGCCAGTGTTATATATCTCATTAAAGGCAAAGTTCTATGTCCTCAGCATTGTCCCTCAAGTGCCTTTGGTAATTTGTGTATTCTAGTATTGTACTATTATATTTTTATCCTTTAACCTAAGTGTCTTCACATAGTTTGTGTGTTAGAACATTAGACACACAAAGATTGCCCTTGGTGCTTTCAGGTATAGAAAGTGCAAAGAAGATTGGTGGAATTGTTGAGGAAGTTGGTTGTCTTTCATTCTGTCAGGATAGGTAACCAGAAACCTACTATGAGGAACAGTTCCTAATTCAGATCCTTGTTAAGTGAAATACTGAACAGAAAACCCTTAGGAAGATCTGAGCTAGCAGGCACCAGTCAACACAGAGGATATCTACAATAAGGGATACCTAATTTTAGTCTTGTAAAGAGAGTTATCTAAAACTTCACTTCTCGTTGCAGAATTCACCATTTCTTCAATGAGAAGTGCAAGGAAAATGCTCACCTTCCATGTACTCTGTAAATGTCATCTAGGTCTTGGTAGTTTTTATTAATCTCTGGCTCCAGAGAGGATAGCAGCAGGGACTCCTTACATACCATTCATTTCAGTCACCAAATGATGCAGAGGGATGATCCAGGTACCCACCATATTAAGCATCAGATTCCTAGGGACACCAGACTAGACAAACACAATTTAACCTAACAATAAAATAGGAATAAAGTGTTGTTAGTTACATATAATCTTTTCACAAAGAGGCTGAACTAAAATATCCAGTATTTTTACTGTGTATTCCTAACACATTTGTGTGGATGATTGTAAAAATGTAAAATCTAAGTCATTGACCTATAGTTTGCTGAAATAAAGGGTTACAAGTTACACAAATAACTGGTTTTTCTAATAAGGGGTCCACTTGACCGTGTTTGGTTTTCCATCTGAATTCTGTCATCTGCCTTCCAGGTGAGGTCTTTTCTGTTTGATTGTTTGCTTTTCCACAGGAATCAGATTTTTACTGGTTCTCAGTAAGTGCCCACAGGACCTGACTCATATGAACTGTACTATAATGTATCACCAGTGGCAAGTGACCCAAATCATTTTCATTCATGGATAAACACACATAAATAAACCAAGTTACACGCTATTATATTTCTTTTGATTTTTATATTATTTTAGAATATTTTTAAAGATGCAATGGAAATGGAAAGACATGCATCAATGTAATTTCCTGAATGCTACATGACCCCTTGTCCCTTGACTCTCGCAAAACAGTCCATTTTTCTTGCCATGTACATGTGAAGAGCAGTGACATAGTGCTGCCTTTAATATCAATGGAAATTATTATGGAGTTTTGACTCTCCATTGTGTGTTTGCTACCAGGATCATATGTGAAACCCATCTCTGATTTAATACAGTTAAAAATTGGTGTCTATGATCTAGCAGTAATGAACACAAAAAGTAGGGAGGATCTGAATAAACCTAGCAAAGGAAAATGTATAAAGGATATTGAGAAAAGGAGCATGTCAAATGGTGATTACTTGATAGGTTGTTGAGAGCCTTGGGGCACATGACTAAGAGTAAGCCCCTTTCACACTCACCATGCAAGGTGTACACAAATTGTATAACCTTTCAAAACCCCAGTTTCCTTATCTAAGCCAGCTTTTGTGAGGATCCAATGTAGCAATGCCAGAAGAGGGCTTTGTAAAGTGTTTAGCAATGTAGGAGCCCTAAAGAAATGCCCTTTCTCCAGCTCTTTGTCCCCAGTTTCCAGTATTGTTATCACATGCTGTTTAATGGAAATCATGTTATGTTATGGCAGGAATTACAAATAAGACATGAGAGCTGACATGATATGTAGACTTGCTTTCTATAACTAACGGCTCAGTTTGATCCTGAGAATATGACATAATATTTCGTAGAAATATTTTGTTTGAGTATTTTCAGTTAAGGCAGAGAGATCACATAACTAAGAAGCAGATGTAAAACCAGGAGTGTCTCAAAAGTCAAGGAGGGCTGGCATAGCGGTCAAAAGTACAGAATGCTGTCAACATAGGAGCTGTTTATAATATATACTAAATGCAAGTGGGTGCTGGAGCAATGGGTCTTTCATTAAGAGCATTTACTGCTCTCTCAGCAGATGTAGTATCAGTTCTCACCACATACTTGACATATCATAGCCATTATTACTCATATTCCAGGCTTCCACGGGTACCAGACACACACGCAATGCACAGACACACAATGAAGACAAAACCCTCATACACACAAAATAAAAATTAAATTAATAAAATCATATTTGTATTTCTCGCAAATATACATATATGTGTACCTACTCCTGAATTCCCAGTTCATCTCACAGTTTCCTACATAATGGGCAACTAAAAGATCTGCTATAGTGTTTTTTTTTGTGCAATGGTATATATACAACTTCATTTCACTTGTAGCTGATGTGATTGTATTTGATCTTTCCTTCTCTGCATGCTTTTCTGAATGTGCAATTGCCAAACCTGTTTTAGTACCTGCATAACCTACAGTACATCAAAGCCATGCTTCAGTTTATTTGTAGAAAAGTGTGCTGTAGATTCATTTGGATCCCTTTTCCTCCTCATTTCTTCCTGAACTAGCAAAGAAGTATGACAGCCCTTTTCAAACTTTCACATGCAAATGATGAAAACTTCAGTTAGTTGGAGCTCAGGAACTGAGTAAATGAATCCGTAACTAGAATATTTACATATTCTATCAGAAATGCTATTTTTTAATGAGCACTGCATACAAACTGAAATTAAGGAATTAAAGATGTAAACCTTTTTCTTGTTCCATTTATAATCATATTTTTTCATTCAACTTTTTAAACAATCTCCCTCTTTACTAAGCTCTTGTTTTTTTCACTCATCCTAAAATTTACCAATTTTAAAAAAAGCAACCACAGAGAGAGCTGACCCAAGCTGATGGGGGCTCATGGACTCTGGTCTGTCAGCTGGGGAGCATGTATGGGACGGAAATATGCCCTCTGAATGTGGGTGACAGTTATGTGGCTAGATCTGTTTGAGGAGCCCCTGGCAGTGGGACCCAGACTTATCCATGGGTGCATGAAATGGCTTTTTGGAACACATTCCTTAGGGTGGGATACCTTGCTCAGCCTTGACACAGCGGGGAGGGGCTTGGTCCTTCTTCAGCTTAGTATGCCAGGCTTTGTTGACTCCCCAAGGGAGGCCTAACCCTCTCTGAGAATTGGATGGGGGATGGGACTGGGGGGGGCGGGAGAAGAAGAGGGAGGGTGAACTGGTATTGGCATATAAAATGAAAAAAAAAACCCTATTTTTAAATAAATTAATTAAAAAAAGAAAGGCACTTCATTTTAGCATCAGCTTTCACTGAGCCTAATGCCATAGTACACGCATACCTGAATGTATTAATTTCTTGCTTTGTGTTGGTCCCAACTTATATGTGTCTTACTTGTTATGATTGAATTATATCTTCTTTTTTCCAATGGCCATGAAATATATGCATCATCCATGCTAAGTTCTTCAGAAATTCACAAAGAAATTACCCTAGATGTTACAAAATTAGTCATAAAAAACTAGCCGTTTTGTCACAACCATGAATTCACAACAGCTGTGATGACCTAGCAAGACCAGCACAAGGTGATGTCAGACAAAATCTCAGCATAGATATGGTAGGTGACCTCTAAGTTACACCAATTACTAAGGAATTGTTGACAATTGAGAATAGCTGGATGAGGGGGGAAATCATTCTTGTTTGAGGCTCTGCCCACTGATGGGTTTTCCATGCTCTAGGATGGCACCACACATCCATATACATAGGGCAACATGTACATGACTTGGTGGGTTATTAAAAAACACACAAACATGAACTTAGGAAGTAGGCATGTTGGGGGAGATAAGAGGAAAGTTATAGGAGGATTTGGGCTGTATATATGGTAGTACTCCATTGTATATATGTATGAATTTCTAAAAAAAAAAAAAAAGAAGAAGAAGCCGGGCGGTGGTGGCGCACGCCTTTAATCCCAGCACTCGGGAGGCAGAGCCAGGAGGATCTCTGTGAGTTCGAGGCCAGCCTGGACTACCAAGTGAGTCCCAGGAGAGGCGCAAAGCTACACAGAGAAACCCTGTCTCGAAAAACCAAAAAAAAAAAAAAAAAAAAAGAAAAAAAAAAGAAACAAACAAAAAAAAGAAGAAGAAAATAGCCTGAAATTTGAAAGTATTAATATTTGCACTACTTTAAAAATAAACTAAGATAGAATAATGTCTTATAAAAGTTGGAAGAAATGATGTGTGTATACATGACACTAAGTCTCTTTTGTCCAAAAATAGAGTTGGGAGAAATGGTTAAAGGGACTTGCCGTTCTCCCATAAGACCCAAGTTTGGTTCTCTGTATGTACATGACAGCTAGCAATTTTTTGAAACTCCAGTTCCAGGGGATCCAATGTCCTCTTCTTGCCTTTGAGAATACTTTATGCACATGGTACACCTATTATCAAATAGTCCGTGGAGAGACACCTTGCAGCAGCCATCTTCAGTGTATCACTCAGAACAGAGGCCACATTCTCCCACAGGATAAGGTTTGACAACATGATCAGCAGGTATACCTGCTAAATAAAAAGAGGAGCCACTGAAGGAGGATTCTTTTATCTGAGGTTTCAAGACTTATTCTCTTGGGGTGGGAGGTGGGGACAGCAATGTGTCCTTGGCTGTATAAATTGCTCCAGTTAAGCTAATGTGATGAATAAAGGTCTTCCACTGTGAAAATTTAGGTGAATAATTATATTTGCTTTGCTATGTAGTTGACAGAAGTAGGCAAATTCCCTCATTTTTTATTATTCCCTGAGTGCTTGTGAACATTATAGACACCTGGAACTTAGGTTAATTCTGAGCACTCTCTGCAGATGGTTTCATGTCTGGAGAGTTTATAACGATTTTCCATTCCCAGATGCTGCAAGAGTTTATAATGATTTAGCTGAGTAGCTCAGAGTTGCATTTTGAACACAGACATGACAAGAACTCAGTTCATCTCTTTGCTTTATCTTTATGCTTGATATGAGTAATATCTGACTGAGGATTACCAACACTCAGTATGAAGAGAATCTGTCATCAAAATGATCCCATAGGCTGAATTTTCTACCTAAAGATAAAAATCCCACGTATTTGTCATTTTATCAAAAGCTTCAGATTCTATTTCTTTAAAATTGAGCTTAACAATAACCCTGAGAGTAGATTGTGCCTTTGTAACTGTCCTCAAATTGTACTGATGGAAGACAGGGTGTGCATGGGTAAATGATTGCCTCTGAGTCCTGTTATTACCCAGTGGGGGATGCAAAATGCCCACACACTGGAGTAGACACCCCATTTTGCCACATCTTACATCCTGGGGGCATTCCCTGTGTACCTAAATAGAACATCACCTTTATAGTCCTAATGCCCTGTGTAAGCAGAATTTGTGCCATTATTTATAAAGATCAAAATTTGCCTGGAATGACAGATGATAGAAGACACAGGAAGCTTGATTTTATCTACTTGCCCTGCTCTGTGAAAAACTCATCTTTAAGATTTTTGGCAGTGATCATTGTTGTTTTTATTCTCATTTTAATGTTTTAACAGGTAAGCTGAGGCTGATTTCTAACATGTCAATACTTTATCCACTCAATGGGATAAAAGCACATGTACATACTAAAATAAAAATTACTTTTCAAATTCAATGAAGCCATCCCTAAAGCAATTCTGAAATTTAAAGAAAAAAAAAAGGTGTTTCTGAGGAAACAATGTAATAAAAGACTTTTCCTAAATGTTATTGGAAGACTCCAGCATGGTACTAAAGTAATGCTAAAGGCCATGCCTAAAAAAATGCTGACATTCAAATACTCAAAGTATTCCAAAGGTCATAGAGGATAAAATATAAGCAAATAACATTTTAGTTGAAAAGTTAACTTAAAATGAGAAAATTTAATTATGAAATTATAAATTATATTTTTATAAATTTAATGTTTTTATAACATGTTTCAAAGAATTGATTGCATGAAATATATATTTATGTAGATGAAATACCTCCTTTATTATCTAAAGTGTTTTACAATAAGGTAAAATATAAATTCAGTCATATACTTTTTCATTAGATTAATTTCATCACTATTTTGAAATTTTCTTGCCAATATTACCTACAAAGGAGATTCTTCAGAAAATTCCTTTTCTGTTAGCAATATTGCTTGGCTTTTTACTATACTAAAAAAAACCCCAGGATGACACAGTTTGCTCCCATTGAATACTGAGACTTTAGAGCAAAAATATTTCTTAAGCCTTGTCAAGAGAAAAAACTAATATATGAAATCCAGTAAATAAAAACCAATACCTTCTTCTGTCTGTACTTTTACAAATATGATACTTTAACTCTTAAATTTTCAATAAGGTACAGTTTTGAATCTCAGCACTGTGGCCTTTCTGAAAGAGGAGATATATATTCAATTTTAGCATGGTGGTCTTTTTGAAAGAAAGACTGTCTATTGGCATAAAATTCCAAAAATTTTGGATTCTTTCCTTGGAATTAGCCTTATACTTTATCAGAATATTGTTCATTGTGCCAAAAATAATTGTACCACTGTTCCTTGGATAAATATACTTTGCTATACTTACTGACTGAATTAACACCTAGACCATAGTATCATTATTAACAATTCTTCACAGGCCAACTGCATAGTGGCTTCTAGACTCTGAAAGTCAGTTAACACAGAAGATACTTCCTCCTTAACCCTAGCCTATGACTGTCTTCAGCATTGAGCCCCACCAGTTAATTCCAGTGTCCTCCTAATTGTAGCAGTTTGAAGTAGTGTGAGTAACCACAGAAGCCTGCCTTTCCAATAAGTCTTAGGGAAGTAACTCACTCTGAAATTGGAATTTCATTAAATGAACACAGGTCTCTCACAGGTAAATTTCCCTTCATATATGTACTCTCTTACAAACTATTCAACAGCTGTCTTTAGCATCCTTCCTGATGCTTTACCAAATGAGTAAGATATGTAGGGATTGGATTTATGTAATGGCAGCTTTAGAATGATTCAGTATTTCTGTAGACCTATTCTTACCTGCTTCAAGAAACCATAGATTCATTTCTGGGTTCTGCATGTACATGGACATTAATCACCACATATCATGAATAAGCCTCAAACATGTATCAGTTGTTACTTCCAAAGGTCCTGTAGAGTAGCATGGATGACATCATCAATTCCTTTCCAAGCCTATGTATTATAATATATAGGCAGCTCCATGAACTGTTCATGGTGCTCTACCTGAGACTCTGATGCATGATTAGGAAGAGATAACATGTGCCTAAGTGTCAAGAAGAAGCAGGCCCTGCTGAGGATCTCTTTCTGTATACTGTGAGAATGTTGCTCTGATTGATTGATAAATAAAACGCTGATTGGCCAGTAGCCAGGCAGGAAGTATAGTATGGTGATATTTCATTTGTACTGAAATGTGATTTTAATTTTATGTTAATAAATAAAGTTTCCCTGGGGTCAGAGCTATTAGAGCCATAGCAAGAGCGTGGTGGTTAGAAGAGCTAGGTAGATTTCTGTGTGCTCAGGGATACAGCCAGTATTGGAGACATACGCCTTTAAGACCTGGAGGGCGGTACTTACAGGCAGTGATGAGGCAGTCATGTGGTTGGGTTTACAACCAATGAGAAGGCAGAACAGAAAGACTATTTAAACACAGACAAACAGGAAGTAGCTCTCTCTCGGGGAAGCTAGGAGCACTGCAGGAGGTAAGATTTTATCTCTGAGCTCTGACCTCTCGGCTTTCTCTTTTACATTGGCTCTGTGTTTCTTATTTTAATAAGACGATTGGTTACATCTACAGTATAGTATAGGCAGGAGGTGGAAGGCTGAGTCAGGAGACGCTGCCAGACATGCTGCCACCATGAAAAGCAAAATGTAAAGTACCGGTAATCCACAAGCCACTGGCAACTTATACATTAATAGCATTGGGTTAATTTAAGATATAAGAACTAGATAGCATGAAGCCTGCCATGGTCATACAGTTTATAAGTAATATAAGTCTCTGCATGTTTACTTGGGTCTGAGTGGCTGCAGGTCCTGGCAGGACTGGAGAAATCTCCAACTACAAGACCCATCCAGACCCGCCATCCTACTGCCCCTCCAGATGTCTTCTACCTTTTGACAATCTCTTTTTTTGGTCCTATGCCCTGGAGTTGTCCATCGGTCAACAGTGTTTTAGGAAAGGGCCCTGGTCTAGATGAACCATCTCTTTCCCCACAGATTCCCCTTTGTCAATTAACTAAGGTCAATGTGCAGTTTATAGCCTCAAGCAAAACATTCTAAATGTGATGTTCAGCATGTAGCACTGCTGCACATCTACCTTCAGCGTTCCTGTCTCCAAGAATTTTATAGAGTACTATCTAAGGTAGAGATAATTGCCTATCCCTAGGACAAGGCGTATCCTTTTGTTGTTCAGTGATCTAGCTCATCATTCTACCACTGTTGGCTTTAGTCACCAAGGACTTTGGAATAGCCATGAATTCTATTCTACTTGGCAAGTTGATAAGGAATCACCAAATCCATTCCTTAAAATTAGGTCCTTAAAGACTCTGTAATATCATTTGCAGGAAGTCAACATCAGTTATAATATTGATTCTAACAGGTATATTGCCCCTCTAAAAGATCTATTTCCTGTATAGCAGGGATTGCAGTAGGAATAACCAACTTATTCTCTATCCAATAGAGGAATGTTATCAAATGTTGATAGCATTTTAAGGATGTAACCTCTAAACCCCCTGTTAACCTCATAACCACCTCACTTGTCATGTCAGTATTTCAATTGGGAATTCTTTTTTTTCTTCAATTTTTCATATTTATTTTATCATTACAAATTTTTGTTTTCTTTATTTTATTTTATTTTATTTTACAACACCATTCAGTTCTACATAACAGCCACAGATTCCCTTGTTCTCCCCCTTCCTGCCCACCTCCCCTCCCCCCCCAGCCCACACCACATTCCTACCTCCTCCAGGGCAAAGCCTCCCCCGAGGACTGAGATCGACCTGATAGACTCAGTCCAGGCAGGTCCAGTCCCCTACTCCCTGATTGAGCCAAGCATCCCTGCATAAGTCCCAGGTTTCAAACAGCTAACTCAGGCAAGGACCTGGTACCACTGCCTAGATGCCTCCCAAACAGATCAAGCCAATTAACTATCTCACCCATTCAGAGGGCCTGATCTAGTTGGGGGCCCCTCAGCCTTTAGTTCATAGTTCATGTGTTTCCATTTGTTTGGCTATTTGTCCGTGTGCTTTATCCAACCTTGGTTTCAACAATTCTCGCTCATATAAACCCTCCTCTTTCTCACTAATTAGACTCCCAGTGCTCTACCCGGGGCCTAGCCATGGATGTCTGCATCCAGATTCCTCAGTCCTTGGATGGGGTTTCTGGCACAACTGTTAGGGTGTTTGGCTATCTCATCACCAGAGTAGGTCAGTCCCAGCTGTCTCTCGACCATTGCCAGCAGTCTTTTGTGGGGGTATCTTTGTGGATTTCTGTGGGCCTCTCTAGCACTTTGTTTCTTCCTTTTCTCATGTGGTTTTCATTTACCATGGTCTCCTATTCCTTGTTCTCCCTCTCTGTTCTTGATCCAGCTAGGATCTTCTGTTCTCTTTCCCTCAACCCTCACCCTTCATTGTTCCCACTCATGTCCAGGTTGTTCATGTAGATCGCAGCCATTTCTCCATCATTGGGTGGTCCTCATATCTTTCTTGGGGTCCTATTTTCCAGGTAGCCTCACTGGTGATGTGAGTAGCAGTCCAGTCATCCTTGTTCCACATCTAGTATCCTCCTATGAGTGAGTACATACCATATTTGTCTTTCTGAGTCTGGGTTACCTCACTCAGGATGATTTTTTCTAGATCCATCCATTTGTCTGCAAACCTCATGATGTCATTGTTTTTCTCTGCTGAGTAGTATTCCATTGTGTATATGAGCCACAATTTATTTATCCCTTCTTCAATTGAAGGGCATCTAGGTTGTTTCCAGGTTTTGGCTACTACAAACAATGCTGATATGAACATAGCTGAGCAAGTGCCCTTGTGTGATTGAGCATTCCTTGGGTATATGCCCAAGAGTGGTATAGCTGGATCTTGGGGGAGATTGATTCCCAATTTTCTAAGAAAGCGCCATATTGATTTCCAAAGTGGTTGTACAAGCTTGCATTCCCACCAGCAGTGGAGGAGAGTTCCCCTAGTTCCACATCCTCTCCAGCATAAAGTGTCTTCAGTGTTTTTGATCTTAGCCACTCTGACAGGCGTAAAGTGGTATCTCAGAGTTGTTTTGATTTGCATTTCCCTGATGATTGTGGATGTTGAGCAATTCCTTAAATGACTTTCAGCCATTTGAGTTTCCTCTGTTGAGAATTCTCTGTTTAGTTCTATAGCCCATTTCTTAATTGAACTATTGGTCATTTTGATGTCTAATTTCTTGAGTTCCTTATATATTCCAGATATCAGTCCTCTCTCAGATGTGGGGTTGGTGAAGATCTTTTCCCATTCTGTAGGCTGTCACTTTGCCTTGCTGACCGTATCCTTTGCTCTACAAAAGCTTCTCAGTTTCAAGAGGTTCCATTTATTGATTGTTTGTCTCAGTGTCTGTGCTACTGGTGTTATATTTAGGAAGTAATCTCCTATGCCAATGCATTCAAGACTACTTCCTACTTTCTCTTCTAGCAGGTTCAGAGTAGCTGGATTTATGTTGAGGTCCTTGATCCACTTGGACTTAAGTTTTGTGCACGGTGACAGATATGGATCTATTTGCAGCCTTCTGCACATTGGTATCCAGTTACGCCAGTACCATTTGTTGAAGATGCTTTCCTTTTTTCATTGTACACCTTTGGCTTCTTTCTCAAAAATTATATGTTCATAGGTGTGCGGGTTAATGTCAGGGTCTTCAGTTGGATTCCATTGGTCCACATGTCGGATTTTATGCGAATACCAAGCTGTTTTTTTATTACTGTAGCTCTATAGTAGAGCTTGAAGTCGGGGATTGTGATGCCTCCAGATGTTGTTTTATTGTACAGGATTCTTTTGGCTATCCTGGGTTTTTTGTTTTTCCATATGAAGTTGAGTATTATTCTTTCCAGGTCTGTGAAGAATTGTGTTGGTATTTTGATGGGGATTGTATTGAATCTGTAGATTGCTTTTGGTAAGATTGCCATTTTTACTATGTTAATCCTGCCTATCCATGAGCATGGGAGATCTTTCCATTTTCTGACATCTTCTTCAATTTCTTTTTTCAGGGACTTAAAGTTCTTATCATATAGGTCCTTCACTTGCTTGGTTAGAGTTACCCCAAGGTATTTTATGTCATTTTTGGCTATTGTAAAGTGTGATGTATCTCTGATTTCCTTCTCAGCTTCTTTGTCCATTGTATATAGGAGGGCTACTGATTTCTTTGAGTTGATCTTGTATCCTGCTATGTTGCTGAAGGTGTTTATAAGCTTTATCAGTTCCTGGGTGGAATCTTTGGGGTCACTCAAGTATCATGTCATCTGCAAATAGGGAAAGCTTGACTTCTTCCTTTCCAATTTGTATCCCCTTAATCTCCTTATGTTGTCTTATTGCTCTGGCTAGAACTTCAAGTACTATATTGAATAAGTATGGGGAGGGTGGACAGCCTTGCCTCGTTCCTGATTTTAGTAGAATTGCTTTGAGTTTCTCTCCATTTAATTTGATGTTGACTGTTGGCTTGCTGTAAATTGCCTTTATTATGTTTAGGTATGTTCCCTGTATTCCTGATCGCTCCAAGACTTTTATCATGAAGGGGTGTTGGATTTTGTCAACTGCCTTTTCTGCATCTAGTGAGATGATCATGTGGGTTTTTCTTTGAGTTTGTTTATATGGTGTATTACAATAATGGACTTTCATATGTTGAACCACTCTTGCATCCCTGGGGTGAAGCCTACTTGATCATGGTGGATAATTGTTCTGATGTGTTCTTGGAGTCTGTTTGCCAGTATTTTTGCATCAATGTTCATGAGGGAGATCGGTCTGTAGTTCTCTTTCTTTGTTGTATTCTTGTTTGGTTTAGGAATCAGGGTAATTATAGCCTCATAGAAAGAGTTTGGTAATATTCCTTCTGTTTCTATTGTGTGGAACAATTTAGAGAGTATTGGTATTAACTCTTCCTTGAAGATCTGGCAGAATTCTGTGCTGAAACTATCTGGTCCTGGACTTTTTTTTTTTGGTTAGGAGACTTTTAATGACTGTTTCCATTTCCTTGGGGGTTTTTGGACTATTTAAATAGTTTATCTAGTCTTGATTTAACTTAGGTATGTGGTACCTATCCAGAAAAATGTCCATTTCTTTTAGGTTTTCCAGTTTTGTGGAGTAGAGGTTTTTGAAATATGACCTTATAATTCTCTGGATTTCCTCAATGTCTGTTGTTATGTCCCCCTTTTCATTTCTGATTTTGTTGATTTGGATTATCTCTCTCTGTCTTTTGGTTAGTTTGGATAAGGGCTTGTCTATCTTGTTGATTTTCTCAAAGAACCAACTCCTTGTTTCATTAATTTTTTGTATTGTTCTCTTAGTTTCTATTTTATTAATTTCACCTCTCACTTTGATAATTTCCTAGGGTCTGGTCTGTTCTTCCTGGGAGACTTTGTTTCTTCTTGTTCTAGAGCTTTCAGGCGTGCTGTTAAGTCACTAGTGTGAGATTTCTCCAACTTCTTTATGTGGGCATTTAGTGCTATGAATTTCCCTCTTAGCACTGCTTTCATAGTGTCCCATAAGTTTGGTTATGTTTGTATTTTCATTTTCGTTGATCTCTAGGAAGTCTTTAATTTCTTTTTCTATTTCTTCCTTAACCCATTGGTGATTCATTTGAGCATTATTCACTTTCCATGAGATTGTAGGTTTTCTGTATTTTTTGTTGTTGTTGAAATCTAGCTTTAAACCATGGTGGTCTGATAGGACACAGGAGGTTATTCCAATTGTTTTGTATCTGTTGAGATTTGCTTTGTGGCCAAGTATGTGGTTGATTTTAGAGAAAGTTCCATGGGGTGCTGAGAAGAAGGTGTATTCTTTTTGTTAGGATGTAATTTTCTGTAGATATCTATTAGGTCCAGTTGGGTCATGACCATGTCAGTTAAGTCCTTTATTTCTCCGTTAAGTTTCAATTTGGGAGATCTGTCCAGTGGTGAAAGTGGGGTGTTGAGATCTCCCACTATTAATGTGTGGGGTTTTATATGTGGTTTAAGCTTTAGTAATGTTTCTTTTACATATGTGGGTGCCCTTGTGTTTGGGGCATAAATGTTCAGAATTGAAACTTCATCTTGGTGGATCTTCCCTGTGATGAGTGTGTAATGCCCTTCTTGATCTCTTTTGATTGATTTTAGTTTGAAGTCTATTTTGTTGGATATCAGGATGGCTACACCTGCTTGTTTCTTTAGACCGTTTGATTGGAAAGTCTTTTCCTAGCCTTTTATTCCTAGGTAGTGTCTGTCTTTGAATTTGAGATGTGTTTCTTGTATGCAGCAGAAAGATGGGTCCTGCTTTTATATCCATTCTGTAAGCCTATGCCTTTTTATAGGTGAATTAAGTCCATTGATATTAAGGTATATTAATGACCAGTGATTGTTCATCTCTGTTATTTTTGGTGGTAGTGTGTGTGTACTTCTCTTCTTTGGGGTTTACTGCTGTGGCTTTATCTAATGTCTGTGATTTTGAGGGTGTATCTGACTTTCTTCGGTTGGAATTTTCCTTCTAGTGCTTTCTGTAGGGCTGGGTTTGTGGATAAGTATTGTTTAAATCTGGCTTTGTCTTGGAATGTCTTGTTCATTCTGTCTATGATGATTGAAATTTTTGCTGGGTTTATTAGTCTGGGCTTACATCCATGGTCTCTTAGTGTCTGCATTACATCTTTCCAGGTCCTTCTGGCTTTCAAAGTCTCCACTGAGAAATCGGGTGTTATTCTGATGGGTTTGCCTTTATAGGTTGCTTGGCCCTTTTCCTTTGCTGCTCTTAATATTCTTTCTTTATTCTGTACGTTTAGTTGTTTAATTATTATGTGGCAAGGTGACTTTTGGGGGGTCTAGTCTGTTTGGTGTTCTATAGGCTTCTTGTATCTTCATAGGAATTTCCTTCTTTAAATTGGGAAAGTTTTCTTCTATGATTTTGCTGAATATATTTTCTATGCCTTTGAGTTGGTATTCTTTGTCTTCTTCTATCCCTATAATTTGTAGGTTTGGTCTTTTCATGATGTCCCAGATTTCTTGGACATTCTGGTTCATGACTTTGTTGGCTTTAGTGTTTTTTTTGACTGATGAAACTATTTCTTCTACTGTATCTTCAAGCCAGAGATCCTCTCTTCCATCTCTTGCATTCTGGTGGTTATACTTGCATCTGAAGTTCCCGATCTTTTACTCAGATTTTCTATTTCCAGCATTCCCTCTGTTTGTGTCTTCTTTGTTTTTTCTATTTCCCTTTTCAGGTCTTGGGCTGTTTCCTTTATTTGTTTCATTGCTTTTCCATGATTTTCTTTCAGTATTTTATTGTTTTCTTTCAGGAATTTATTGTTTTCTTCTAGGACTTTATTGTTTTCTTCTAATTTGTTTGCCCTTTCCTCTAGTTGTTTATAGCGTTCTTCCCATTTTTTTTGTCTTTTCCTCTACACAATCCTCTAACTTCTTCATGATGTTACTCATAAGGCTACTTTCTTCTGCTTCTTCCAATTTTTGATGTTCAGGTCAAGATGTTGGAGGCCGGTTAGGTTCTGGTGATTCTGTATTGTTCTTCATTTTGTTGTATGTACTTCTGCCTTCATGTCTGCCCATTTCCTTGTGGTTCATTCTTGGTCTTATCAGCACACTAGGTTCAGACAGAGCTGACAGATTGAGTAAGTCTTTCTCTCTTGTCCAGATGGGAGCTCTCTTGTCCAGATGGGAGCTCTGGGGCAGGATGGAAGCTCTTATCTGGACGGGAAGTCTGGGGCAGGATGGGAGCTTTTGTCCAGACAGAAAGTCCGGGGTAGGATGGGGGCTCTTATCCAGAAGGGAAATCCAGGGCAGGATGGGAGCCCTCTCTGGTCCAGAAGGGAAGTCTAGGGCAGGATGGGAGTTGGGGGCTGGTCTCTAAGTCCCAGGAAGTGGCTGGGGTCTCGGGCAGATGGCCATGGGGGCAGGGCGTGGAGATTGGAGGCGCTTTCCAGGGGCTTGGAGAAGGGGATCCTTCCCGGTGGGGCTAGAAGGGGACCTGCCCAGTGGCCAGAACCTGGGGCCAAGTTGGGCAGGTCTTCCCCGGTGTGGCTGGTGCCCAGGGATCTCAATTGTGAATTCTTACTAGGTAACATACAGATCTTGCCACATTTGTTTTCCAATGAACCCTGTTTTTAAATGCTTTTTTCTTGTCTTGAATGCATTAGTACATTACAAACCATATTTGCAATCATGTAGAAGCCATTTAGATCCTAAAGAGCCTCTTCTGTAGATGGTTGCTTTTCTCTTATAACAATACCTCAAGTCCAGCGGCCCCACAGCCAGTTTTAAAATATTCAGTCAGATGCTTAATATTAATTACAAGCTGTTTGATCTATGGCCCAGGCTTATGGTTAGCTCTTACATCTTAAAGTAACCCATTTCTATTAATCTACATATTTTGCTATGTGGCCATGGCATTGCCAATCTGCTGGCATCTTGTTGTTTGGGCGACTGGATGGCATCTATCTGCCCTTACTCCACCCTTCTTCTCCCTGTCTCTCTCTCTTGGATTTTCGGCCTGGCTCTTATCCTACATTACCATAGGCCAAACAGCTTCTTTATTAACCAATAGTAGCAACATATTCACAGCATACAGAAAGACAATCCCACCACATTCTTCTACTGTAATCATAATCTTACACCTTTCTATAGCTGGAGAGGAGATAACACAGGTCAACTCTTGGGCCATGGTCCTTGACAATTAAACTATTATTTCTTCTCACAATTTTAATATAGTTTTCACCAATATAAGAATTGAAGCTAAATCTAAGCTATAAATAAAAAGGTACTTCTTCTTGCCATGCCAAAACATGTATCTCCTGGATTCATTATCTAATCAGGTAGATAACGAATATGTTCCATCACATTCTCATGACTATGAGGCCCTATGAACAGTTATTCTCTCTTTCACATTTTTGTCTTCTAGAAGCCTCTTAGATGTTTGGATTCTTATTTTGCTCCGTAGACTTGATTTTTTTTTCTGATACATTCTCCCTCTCTAGATATTGTATATTTGACAACAGTAAGTGACACAAGCATCTGCACATGTGCATACATATACAGAGAGATAGTAGATACATAGATGATGATAGAAAGATAATAGATGATAGGTAGAAGCTATATATAGAAAGATAGACAGATAGATGAAAGATGATATAGATAGATGGTAAATATGATGGATGATACATAGATATGATATATAGACAGACAGATAGATGATAGAGGTAGATGATAGAGATAGAAGATAGAGATGATAAATAGAGATAAATAGAAATAATAGCTGAGTGATAGATATGTTAGAAATAGAGATAGATGAAAGATAGATAGGTAGATGATAGCTAGCTAGCTAGATAGGTAGATAGATAGATAGATAGAAAGAAAGAAAGAAAGAAAGAAAGAAAGAAAGATAGATAGATAGATAGATAGATAGATAGATAGATAGATAGATAGATAGATAAAAGAGAGGTATAAGTTATCTCTAAATGTATTTCATGTTTATGCTGAAAAGAGAAGAGAAAATTACCATGACTAAATATTAAATGAGAAAAACTTTACAGACAATCACAAATAACTGTTATATCCCAAAATTTACAGGTCAGCCCAGGTGTTATTCATGTCACTTAACTAATACGGATTTTCATGTCACTATATGTCACTATACATGAGTGCATCTGTAGTGGGCAGGTACACACCAATGAAGAAAGAAGATGAAGATGCATGCCTCAAGAGATTTAGACTCTTTCTGGGAAAAACAAAGAACAAAAACATGAGCACAAATAACACACTTAGGCATGTAAAAAGGCTACCTGCACTAGAAAAATATAGTATTGGAAGATTTTTTATTTTTGGTTTTGGTTTTGTTTGTTTTTTTCTTTTGTTTTTTGTTGTCTTAATTTAAGCTGTACTAATTTTATTTTCCTTAGTACAGTTTACTGAGTTGTGTTGTGGAATGTTTGTAGACTGTGTGAAGATATACTGCTGTATAATAAAAGGCTGAATGTCCCATGGCTAGTCAGAAGGTTTGTAGGTATTTCTGGGGATAAAGAGAACTCTGGGAGGAAGAAAGATAGAGTCTCTATCCAGAAGGAGAGAAAACATAAGGTGCAAGATAGAAGAGAGATAAACTAAGTGACAGAACATATTATAAATGGGTTGATTTAAGTTATAAGAGCTAGTTGAGGCAAGCCTAAGCTAAAGGCCAAGTTTCCATAATTAATAATAAGTTTCTGTGTGAGCTAGCAGCTGATGAAAAAATACTACTACAGAGTTGAATGATTCTTAGTCTAAGACTGAAGAACTATTTTTTGGTCAATCCAGTTGGATAAGCTTCTCAATGCAATGCACACACAGATCTCACTGCAGAAGTCACCCTAATTAGGCTCCCTTGCATCCCCTAGCGGTGATGTGACCTCTAATTGGAACATGCTTGTCAAGGTATGTTACCAAGTCTATATCTGTATTAATTTCTTAATTTATACCTATATACCAGTGATATATAAGTGGTAATTAAAAGTAACCCCTGTCTGGGCAGTGGTGACACATGCCTTTATTCCCAGCACTTTGGAGGCAGAGGTAGTTGGATCTCTGTGAATTCGATGTCAGCCTGGTCGAGAGAGCTAATTAGTTCTAGAGAGCCAAGGCTACACAAAGAAATCCTGTCTCAAAAATCCAAAAATATGTGTCCCCACTGTGAAAACCAACACACCCAGAGCCAAATGGTTTTAATGTAGAATTTTATAGGTCTTTCAAAGTACAGTTATTGCCAATACTCCTCAAATTATTCCACAAAACAGAAACAGAAGGAACATTGCCCAATTCATTTACTGAGGCCACAGTTACCCTAATACCAAAACACATAAAGACTGAAAATAAAAAGAAAGAGAATTACAAACCAATTTCCCTTATGAACAAAGATGCAAAAATACTTAATAAAATGTCTGCAAATCCAAGAACACATCATCCATCATGGCCAAGTAAGCTTCATCCCAGAAATGCAAGGATGGTTCAAAATATGTAAATTGAAAAATGTAATCCATCATATAAACAAACTTCAAGAAAAAAACAACATGGTCATCTCATTAGAAGAAAAGACCTTTGACAAAATTCAAATTATGTTCATTATAAAAGTCCAGGAGAGATTAGAGATACAAGGAACATACCTCAACATAGTAAAGGCAGTTTACAGGAAGTCCATGGACAACATCAATTGAAATGGAGAGGAAAAACTCAAAGCAATTCCACTAAAATAAGGAACAAGACAAGGTTGTCAATTCTCCATACCTGTTTAATATCATACTTGAAGCATTAGTTAGAACAATAAGAAAACTGAAGGAGATCAAGGGGATACTGTAGATGTAACCAATCGTATTATTAAAATAAGAAACACAGAGCCAAGGTAAAAGAGAAAAGCCGAGAGGTCAGAGCTCAGAGATAAAATCTTACCTCCTGCAGTGCTCCTAGCTTCCCCGAGAGAGGGAGGTACTTCCTGTGTCCCTGTTTAAATAATCTTTCTGTTCTGCCTTCTCATTGGTTGTAAACCCAACCACATGACTGCCTCATCACTGCCTGTAAGTACCGCCCTCCAGGTCTTAAAGGCGTATGTCTCCAATACTGGCTGTATCCCTGAACACACAGAAATCTACCTAGCTCTTCTAACCACCACGCTCTCACTATGGCTCTAATAGCTCTGACCCCAGGGCAACTTTATTTATTAACATAAAATTAAAATAACATTTCAGTACAAATAAAATATCACCACATTTCCCCTTTTCTATTTTAATAAAAAGAAAAAAGGCAAAAGGTTATAACTAACAAAAGAAAAACTATATACAAAAGTACAATAACTATATACAATATATACAAGTAACAAATACCTAAACGATGTCTAGTCCATTTGTATTTGACAAATCAGAGAAAATAATTCCCTTATCTATCCTATTTTAGTAAGTCCAAAATGTATCTAATTCACTTTCTATCCTAATTAATCTTCAACTATAACTAACTAATCTTCAACTCCCTCAGAGACCCAAGAAGGAAATAATATTAGCTAACAAAAATAAAAACAGGAAGTGCACAAAAGCAACTTCCAAAAATTTTGTGAGTTGACAGAAACAGCCAGCTGCCTGGACAGTCACCTGAGGTTTCTCCACAGTGTTGGGGCATCATCTTCAGCCTATAGGCTTATCGTATCTGACAGACTCATTTGTGAAGTAGGTTGTACACAAGGTCAACAGTTCAACCTCACACTGGGTGAGAGCAGTCCATGTACCAGAAACACCTGAATTCCACTAGTGTCATGTCATGATTCAGGATTTTAAATTCTGGAAATTGTTGATGGTTTTTGAATTCAGCTGTCCATTCTTTTTGGCTGTGTATATATGGCTTCATCTCAGCATCCCCTTCTTCTCCACATCCCTCTATTAAATGCCAGTCTACTATTGAGAGGCGTGAGCTTTCAGTTGCTGTTCCATTGCACAACAGAAGCCATCGGCCCACTGCCTGTTCAGCTGCCTTCAAAGAAAAGGGCACTGTACCTTTTCCAGATTGTGAAGGCCACTTCAGGGATGGTGCCATATTGTCCTGGCCTCAGAAGATGCCTTCTGATAAAGCCATAACCATACTTGTTTTGGCAGGAATCGGTAGTCCTTTGTTTCGTGTTCTGTCTGTCCATTTTGTCCTGTTGATTTGAGGATACTTTGTTGTCCAGTGGCTAACTTTTGCCACAATGAAAATTAACTCCATATGCAGTTTCTTCAATGCCCATATTTTCTCTGAAGTAGATTGGTACTGCCAGGAGCTGACATGTCTCAAAAAAGAAAAATTTCTAAGTTATTAAAATATTTTAAATGCCATATTCGTTAGATCTCTGAAGGGTTTGAAGATGACCTGTCTAAAATATATCTGCTCAATTTTTAAAACATATCTAATATGACTACAATTTCTATTGTAATGTCTAACTACTAACTTTCATTTCTTTATATCCTAATAGTTGGTAATAATGTAAAGTATTTAAAACTAGTAATTGTCTTTTTCTTTTCTTTCTTTTTTTTTTTTTTTAAACAAGAACCTTAAATCTAATCTCCTTTGCTTAGCCTTTTTCCTAACCCTTGACAACAACTTGTAACCAACCCCCCTAAACAATTGAAAATTATCCCAGACCCAAAACCCATTAAAAGAACCAAAAAACCACCCGCCCCACACCACTTCTTTGGCAATGTGGGTGTCATATTCTTAAAATTGCTTCCTGCTGGGTATGGGTGAAGTTATCTTTATCCTGAAAGAAAAATTTAGGTTAATTGTCAAATTCTAGGAAAGGTAACTATATCCTTCATTATTATCCAGTCTGTGTATAAAGCCATAGTTCAGGGTTTATCTCAAGTCCTTATTCAAGTAGTCTTTGAGACTGGATCATCTCAGCTAGTCATCTCAAAATTGCTCTGAGCACCTTGTAGTTCAAAGCTGATCTGTAGATGATGTTTGTCAGTTTAGTGATATTATTATTGTCCACGTGGAATTGTTGTTGTTGTTGTTGTGGTGGTGGCCCCACGTTGGGCGCCAGATGTAGATGTAACCAATCGTATTATTAAAATAAGAAACACAGAGCCAAGGTAAAAGAGAAAAGCCGAGAGGTCAGAGCTCAGAGATAAAATCTTACCTCCTGCAGTGCTCCTAGCTTCCCCGAGAGAGGGAGGTACTTCCTGTGTCCCTGTTTAAATAATCTTTCTGTTCTGCCTTCTCATTGGTTGTAAACCCAACCACATGACTGCCTCATCACTGCCTGTAAGTACCGCCCTCCAGGTCTTAAAGGCGTATGTCTCCAATACTGGCTGTATCCCTGAACACACAGAAATCTACCTAGCTCTTCTAACCACCACGCTCTCACTATGGCTCTAATAGCTCTGACCCCAGGGCAACTTTATTTATTAACATAAAATTAAAATAACATTTCAGTACAAATAAAATATCACCACAGGATACAAACTGGAGAAGGGTAGATATGCCAAAACAAAGGGTAGATGGCGAAAACACCAGGAGCCCTCAAGGCTTCACAAACTACTATAGGCAACTAACAAATGCTGAGAGAAGGAAAAATAGTCTTCCTCAGTGAAGCATACAGTAATTGTTTATCCAATAACAAATGATCAGCCGTGAAATCCTACATTGTACAGATCAAACAGTTGTATGATATATATATATATATATAAAACATTAATTGAAATATGTATATATAATATATATAACAAAATGAAAAAATAAGCCATAAATTTGAAAGAAAGCAATTAGTGATTTATGAATGATTTTAGAGGGAGAAAAGAGAAAGGACAAATGATATAATTACATTATGAACTCAAAAATAAGTGAAAAAAATGGGGGAGGGGGGGGGTTAAAAATGTTTCCCAATTTTTCTCTCTTTTTCTGCCTCTGCTGTCCAATGAATAGTTAATGTGGCAGATTTCAGGCAGAAAATGCTGCTTACTGAGCATTTTTGAAAATTGCCAGGAAGAATAATTCTGCTACTGAGCATTCATCCCTTTTCAAGGGTTTAGACAGACTGCAGCCAGCAGTCATTTAGGGTAAATGCAGCTTTATAAATACATGTCTAAATCATGTAGTGTTTATTGACCTTTTCATGATAATAATGTATAAAGGGACACTCAAATCAGTGGTGACTTCTGAGAACATTGGTTTAGTGAGATTTCTATTGCTGTGAAAAATTAATTACCTGAAAATATCATCTAAAAAGGAGGGAGGTTTATTTGGGGTCATAAATTCCATGGTACTGGTCAATTGTCACTGAGGCCTATGACAGCACACTACTGTATGTTAAGAGCAGGTGTGGTAGAGGTAGCCTATTTACATATTCATAGACATAAAGGAAAGATACTGTGGGTGTGGGTGGGCTAAATATCCCTTTCAGGACTCACACCTAGTGATATAACTTCCTCTATCAGGTTCTATTTCTTAAATTCTTACCATTTCACTATAGTAGCACAGGCTGAAGACCACAGCTTCAAACCAGGAAGCTGGTTTTTTGTAGACTACTTCAGGGACAAAATGTTACCCAATGAATTACAAATTCTCAGCAAGCTGGACACAAGTGCAAAGGGAACAGACAATGCTTGCTTCAATCCAATTCAGTGATGAAGATGAGTGACTAGTTCTTAAGAAATGGAAGCTCCTGCCTCAAGCACATTGCATGCTGGGTAGCACCATTTCACTCTACTCCATTCAGTGATGTTCTACGATACAATATTTTTGGTCAATTTTGTTAGAAAGTCAGTGATATACAGAAGAATACAGTTCAGGAGAAGATGGTCATAAAGTTAACTGGCCTCATCTCATTCCTTGGATTTTTCTCTTTGCTGTTTACCTAATCTAATTGCGTGAAGATTCTTTGCCATTTCCTTGTGCTGCCTTCCTTGGTTGAGCCATGGCTGCTTTGGTTCCTTCCTCTTTGGAGAGTCCTCGATGAGTTACTTTTACTGTGTCTGCATTGTGTTTTAACTTGGTCCTTGACTCCTTCTTTCTCTGTCAGTTCAGCATTACCATAACACTTTTAGGTAAAAGTCTCCATCTCAAACTCTAGTTATCTCCCATTTTAGAGTACAATATGCAACTTTCCTGTTGTCTCACACAATGAGTGCAAACTCGGAATTTATATAAATCACCATCTTAGATTCAAAAGGGTTTTTTTTTTCATTCATTTCTTGTTATTACTTTTTGGAATACCTATTTTTTAAAAAAGCTTAAAAATGACTATTTTCAAATCAATGAGTCCCTGTGTCTGTCTATTTCTTGTGCCTTTTTCATTGGGTTTTTTCTTCTATTTGTTCTGCTCTATTTTGATAGGATTTTTATTATTGTTTAATCTTATATTTTACTATCATACCTTAAAAGATTGTTTTGTAATGAGAGACAGAAAAGGTGTGGATCTAGATGGAAGGGGAGGTGGAGAGGAACTGGGAGGAGGAGATGGAAGGGGGAATGATAATATTATATATTATAATAATAATATATGAAAAACAAATCTATTTTCAATTAAAGAATGGTTATTTTTCAGAGCTAAACCATTGAAATCCAGGTCCAGGTCATCTGATTTCTTATTCTGACCTCTTCATGTGTCCTAACATGCAGGAAAAAATCTCATATAATATTGCATCTTTTGTTGTTGTTGTTTGAGACTGGGTTTCTCTGTTTAGCTTTTGGAGCCTATCATATAACTTGCTCTGTAAACCAGGCTGGCCTAACCTCACAGAGATCCACCTGCCTCTGCCTCCTGAGTGCTGAAAATAAAGGTGTGTGCCACCACCACCTGGGTATAGTGTATTAAAAAAAATTAAAATGCCTGTTGCTTGCTTCCTTATGCATTATATTAAAACTCAGTTTTCCTTATTGGAAGTTAGGGTTTACCTGTCTTATAGAAGGATTTTAACAAATTTGTAGATTCATTGTTTTCCTATTTTGAAATTCCTATTCCAACTTTTAAGAAAACATCAATCACGCAGTTATTTCCTTACTGTTTTTGACTGATTTGTCCTTCAGGCAGTATCCACTACCTAACATTACTGCAGTAATTTTCACGTTTGTAACCCTCTCCTCACAAGTTCAGCTAATCCTCTGACCAGTCAGACATTTTGAGCCTATTGTTTGGCCTGGGTAGTGTCTGATTTCCTGTATTATTAGATCAATTCGTCTCTACTTTTCTTTCTTTCTCTTTTGATGCCATGGCTACTATTCCTACAACAACAGGACCATTTCTTCAAAAGTTACTTTATATTAAAATTAATTGAAGAAAGGACAGACACCCTCATTGGAAAGGGAATGGCTTTTATGCTATTCTGGAATATCTTTCTCACTTTCTTTGCTAAATCTATGTGATGCTTATGGCTGTCACAACTTTTCTCTGACAACCTCAAATTCAGTTAGGTATCACTTTTGAGCAGAGGCCTTTCTCCATTGGATATGAGTGATTAACTGGAAGTCTAATTTCATGCTTTATATTAAAAACTAAAGAATTTACATTCCTTGCAATTGAACTGTGATTCATTGTCAAATTTCCTCCCTGAGTAGTCATCTCCTGTATTGAAAATATATGTATTGTCAGGAAGATGGCTAAATGAATAGACATGGAGTTAGATTCTTTTGATAAACAGCAATTTAGATATAAAATATACATGGTTTTCATCACACACACTTGCCTTTTGAAGAGATAAGATTGAGATACATGTGAGAAGTAAAGATGTTGGATGCATTCAAGATGAAATACAGAGACTGATAGATTAGTTCAGAGTATGATTGATGGTCGGTTGTGTTTGTGATACTCACAGCTAGGAGAGGAGGCTAATACAGATGAAAAAAAAAGTCTGTGAAGAAAGCAACTGCTTTACTTAAACAGTTGTCTGATAAGCATCAGGAATTTCTACTATGTGGTAGGAATTTTGTTGACTTCTGATATGGAAAGTGATCTAGTTTTGTTTTTCTCTCCAGCTCTAGTAATTCAACGGATGAAGAAATACTTTCAATGCAATGAAAATGTCATGAAGGCAAGTGAGAGGAGAAAGGACATTGAAAAGGAGAAGATGGGATAAAAACTTGTTATGTGGTTCTAAAATTTAAGGAAGTTTCAGGTTCTCAAGCAGTTAGGTATCCTAACAGCATGATATCTGTTTTAGTTAGGGTTTCTTTTGCTGTGACAGAACAACAGGAATAAATGTGACTCCAAGAGGAAAGCATTTATTTAAGGTTGTAGTTAAGTCCTTTATGAAGGGAAGATGGAGCAAGAACTCATGACACAAATCTTGAGGGGGCACTTGAAGCGGAAGGTGTAGAAGGGCACTACTTACTGGCTTGCTCAGCATTCTTTCTTATAGAATGCCATACGTGCTTACATAGTATACCCGAGGGCCGCAGCACCAATCATTGATCAAATTGTTTCAAAATAAGTTATGGCAGGGAATCAGACAGGAAATATCGAAACAATTATAAATTATAGCTACCATTGTAAGTTGATTTTCCCTTCACATTAAGGTGATGATTTCATCCTAAGGGACATTATATAGTATTTTCTGGGTCTACTGGTAGTATGTAATAAATGTAATTGTGTGTTCATCTCTTATACATATACATAAATGTATATTTAAACATAGGTGTCCAATTCAGGTAAAAGTTTCCAACAAAATGGTAAGTAAACCAGGTAGTAGCATTGCTAATGCATTGTTATATAAATGGATAATTTATAGCTATGCTATGGAACTATGTAAGCATTTATTCTTTATTATTCATTAACAATAGAAGATGACTTTTTTCATTACTCACTCTTCCTAGACTTTCTTGAAAGAATGAGTCCCACCTCTAATAGTGCTTATAATAATCTACAGAATGGCAAAGCCTTACTGCTTTAGTTGTTTAAGATGTTTAAGATAAAACCCCACATTAGAGACTCACTGAGATCCTTTTGGCTTCCTCTTTTGTTTTTGGTGAGTTGAGGGAAAATATGTGGTAGCTTTTGCAAATCTGGACAATGGATTCGTTCAGCCTGTTAAATTGCAATGTCTGTAGAGGTTAAAGTATAAATCATTAGTTTGAATTAATAATTTTGCAAAAGAATCCATGACCAGAATATGGATGCATTTAATAGATGTGCATTTTTAAAGTGATTGTTGTAGAAAGTCAAAATTAAGGAGGAACATATTTGTTACCTACTCTTTCTCATGAAATCTGTGATCTCATTTTAATTTTCACCTAAGTTTTTACTTGTGAATCATTTCCTATATTGCTATGTATTATTTTGTCTTTGTACCCATACAAAAATCTACTGTTTTGAAATGAAATCTCTTTAAAAAGTAGGATTTTTAAAGATCACCTTCTCTTAAGATTTGAGGCAAAATCATAGTACACATACATCTATAATTGTTCTTTTGTTTCCTGTAGCTCAAAACTAATGTGTTTCCTTTAATTAGGTACTGCAAAATTATACTCTTCTTTCTAGTAATACTGAACATATACACATTTACTATTCAAAGATAATCATACATCCTCAGTGGAACTGAATTACCTATGACAAAATTAGTTAACAAATCTGGGCATTTTAAAAAATGAATAATGAAGAATTTGAAAATATAAAATATTAATTAATATGTATTTGTTCATAAATATATAATTCTTTAAACATTTTATTTAACTATATTATTTAAATATCTGTCATTTAAAATTAATAGTCAAATATTTTGTGAAACTTTAATGGATCACTAGAAAGATTAGGAATTTAAAAGATTATCAATTTAAAATACAGAATAAAAAAAGTGAGCTAAAACAATAACCTGAGTATAAATTTATTTTAAATCCAGAAAGATATTTTACAATTGCACTTAGTTGATTTGAGGCCTTATTTATTTTCTCCTCTTTCACCCTGACTTACCTAGAAGTAATAACATACAGCTATCAAGCAGAGAGAAGCTACTCCCACTTCTAAACCTATTCCCCTATTGTATAAGGTCAAGTAAAAGAAATCTTATACAATAATTCTTAACATTTGGGGGCAGTTGAAAGCTACAATTTTGTCTCTTCCATACTTGATACAGTTTCAGTTTAGGTTAGCTCTATTCCATCTATGGACTTGCTTACAACTAAATGCAATGGATATTTCATCTACTAGACATCTGCCAGATGCTCAGTAAAGAATGCCAAAAGAACTGGTTCCCTACCAGCAAAATCAGAACAGCAGAGTTTTTCTCCATGACACCTTTTAGAACTTTATGTCACAGCATATTTATATTTGTATAAATATTTTTAGTAAAGTAAATTAGGAGAAGACTAAGATGTCCCTACAGCCATTACAAAGCTGAGATTCTCTGAACTAACTTACTCTATTACATAATTATTGGCTAGCATTTCCTTTACTTGTGGAGGTAATTGTCCTATTAGGAATTTGGCTCATGATGCTTTCTCATCTCAATTGCAGTATAGCACAATCATTAACTCAAAGGCTCCTTTAGGAAAAGCTGAAAGTAAGGGAGGTACTTACAAATTTAACAAACATGTCTGACAAGAATGCATTGGATAGCTTGAATAAGACAAGAGGAACAAAGAAAAACTCTTAAATAAAAACCAATATGAATGCATATTTAATACAAATGTAAAGACACATCTTATGGGATGCCCACTGTGGCAGTCAAGCCTTATCTCCTTTCTCCCTCCTTGATCTTGATTGATTTTTACTACATAAGCTATAATTATGAGGAAGAGGAAACTTATTTGGCCAGCCATTCTCTTGTCTAAGCATTATCTATTGGTATTAACATGTGTTGGAAATGTTTAAACAAAGTTTCCAAACAATTAAGTGTTTCTGAAAATCGATGAGTTCTTTTTTTCTATATTGAATCTACTGCAGTTTAATTTAGTTCTGTTTATTTCACTGTTCTCTTCTTCATTAAAATAACTGCAATGCTTTAGTGAAGATGCCAGCAGACATTGCATCCTGTAAGCAAGATCAGGAAATCAGAGCTCTACTGTGGTTATGTTTTTTCTGCATTGTATGAAAAAGGAAAAAACTCTTAAGAAAAGCATTTTTCTTTTAGTTAAGTCATTTGGTGTGAATCTTTAAGAAATAATGATTGCCCCATCCTCCTGGCTCTGCTTTACAGAGGTGTATGCTTTCTTTGATATGTGAAGGTGTATTACTTGATTTCTGTTAAACTATAATGCACATGAACACTCATGGTTGAAAGATGCCTGAAGCCACTGAGGTATTTAAGAATATCCTGCCTGTTTCTATAGCAAGACCATTGATGTGCTGGACAGCATCATCAAAAAGGTCTTCAGTGAGCATTTCACCAAAGCCACATCCACTGTCATTTGTGGGTGTAGAGGCCCCATCTTCCCACAGGAGGCTGTGGGAAGGATACCAACAGCGTCGACAATGTCTCTGATGTAGAGAAATAGAGCTATGCTGAGGTCCATTCATCTGAGGTTATCAGCACTAAGAATATTTCTGCCCTGTGGCCTTCACTGTATTATTGTTTGTCTTTGTCTTGATGTGATAATAAATAATCGTATTTCACAGTATTTCATAAACATAGTTGCATAGATATATTAGTTTTAGTTATTGGCAATTTCCTACATTTTAGATTGGTATCAGAAAAGACTTAGAAATTTTTAAACATTTTCATTTTAAATTAAATTTGAGTGATTTTTTTAAAATTCATTCAGTGTAGAAAGTTTAATGCCTTGGGAATTTATCCTGGTTTGTCCCTGGTCAGATTCTTCAAGACTACTTCTAACTCAGTGTACATTAATTGCATTTTGACAAGGACAGCACACTTTATCTGTTACTTGTATCTTCATGCCTCATGGGATTAAACATGTGATTGCACAATGTCTCGTAGAGAAAATGAGTAGAATAAGGTCATGAGAATGGTACCATATGCTGGCTTTTATAGCTCACAATAATAAAGCCATGCATCACTGTTTCATGCAAAGGCTACAAAACTGGTTTTTCTGTAAAGTTTAGTTTTATATAACACTGTGAGTAGACTGTGCCTTTGTAATATTTTCGAACTATACTGGTGTAAAAGATGACTAGGGTTAATGACATTCCCTAAGTGGAATTAATAGCTGGTGTGATGGGTGAGATACCATCACTGTGAACTTTTTATCTCCTATTAGCATGTCCTACACCCCTAGGAACTTTCTTGAGCATCTAGATGCCAGAGACAACATCCATGATGCTGAGACTCAGTGTCTACAGAAATTCACACTTGTAAAGCACAAAATTTACCTTTGATCACATGAGCACAGACACCCTACTGATCATTTTATCTGTATTTCTTATTTTTTAAAACAATTGTCTTAAATTTTTGAACATTATGATTGTTGGATTCTTCACTAATTTGCTGATTCAACAGATAGACAGTGACAGAACTCTAAGATGTCAACAATTACACTCTTAAAAAAAGAAATAAAGCCGGGCAGTGGTGGCACACGCCTTTAATCCCAGCACTCGCGAGGCAGAGGCAGGCGGATCTCTGTGAGTTCGAGGCCAGCCTGGTCCCCAAAGTGAGTTCCAGGAAAGGCGTAAAGTTACACAGAGAAAACCTGTCTCGAAAAACCAAAAAAGAAAAAAAGAAAAGAAAAGAAAGAAGACACAGAAAACAAATTAAAAACAATTTTTAATTTTTTGGCACTGTCCCTAAATGGACTTCTGAAATTTAAAAAAAAAAAATGTGATTTGAAGAAATCTAAATTCCCTGTAAACTTTCATAACACAAAACATGTGTCCAACGTAACAGGTAAGGGAAAGCTTGGCAAATGATGCCTGGAGAACATATAACCAACTCCATGTTTTGTTTTGTTTTATTTGGTGTGCGTGGCCTATTTTGTTTTGTTTAAGCATTTATTGTATGATTAACTTTTGTTTGCTTGGGTTATCATTTTGTGAGAGGGACAATATGAATTTGGGTGTCTAAGGGGGTTAGCAGTATCTAGGAAGAGTCAGGGAAGGATATAAAACATGATCAAAATAAATTGAATATAAAATTTTTAGTTAAGAAAGGAGAAAAATAAAATTAAAATTAAACAGACTAAAAATTTTGTAGTATAAAATGTAACTGAAAACATTTTGACTACATCACTAAATCATTATTATAGAACGCATAGTGTAGGTGTTCATTTTCAAAAATACAAGGATTCCATTTAATCACACTTTTTTGTTGGGATCATCTGCTCCCCAATGATGACACAGAGACATTAATTATGAAAGCTCAGCTGATGGCTTAGGCCTGTTCCAACTCATTCTTATAACTTAAGTTAACACATACCTTTTAATCTGC
The DNA here is from genome assembly GCF_049852395.1 of Peromyscus maniculatus bairdii. NCBI lineage: Eukaryota > Metazoa > Chordata > Mammalia > Rodentia > Cricetidae > Peromyscus > Peromyscus maniculatus. The sequence continues at coordinate 109,143,575 of NC_134856.1, forward strand.
GTTCTTTTATGTGGTTTGGTTACATTTTCTTTTACTCCTCATGTTACTCCCTCTCTGTCTGGCCAGTGACTCTACCTTTTTCTTCTCAGCATTCACTCTGCCCTGAAAATTTTGCCTAGATCTTGGCCATTCAGCTTTTTATTAACACAATCACAGTGATATATTTTCACACACTGTAAAGAAATATTCCATAACATTTCCCCCTCTTTCTCTAAATAGAAAAGAAAAAGGGTTTAACTCTAAAATAATAAAACTATAAACAAAAAGAATGACTATTAAGTAAGAATTACATTTACAATGTTCAGTCCATTTATTTGTATTTGGCATATTTGGAGAAAATACTTCATTATTTATTTTATCTTGATGTGTCCAAAGCTTTATACATAATTTACCTTTTATCATAACTAAGGAAGACTGTAACTACCTAGTCTTCAACCCCATCAAAGACCCCAGAAGGATGTAATACTACCTGAGTAAACAGGAAGTGCAATGTAAGCCACTTTCAAACCTATAGAAATGATAGAAATAGCTGGATGCTTGCACAGTCACCCAAGGTTCCTCTGTAACATTGGGGCATCCATCTTTGGATTAGGGCCCCAGAATATTGGACAGATATTTTTGTGAAGCAGGAATTTTTGAAGGATTGTCCTACCTTGTCTTGACAAAGTTTGGCAGTCACCTTCTTTTGTGTTCTGCTTGTCTAATTTGGATAACATTGTGCCAGCAGTGAAAGTTAGGGCCGTTTTTTGCCCAGGTAATTAGCTTTGCCAGCTGGAAAACAATCTCCATATGGAGATTCTTCAATGTTCATCATCCTTTTATGAAGTAGATTGGTAATTCCAGGAGCAGATGTGTCTCACTCTCATGAAAAGCCCTATGTTATTAAAACATTTTAAGTGTTATATTCTATAGGTCATATTTAAAGTATTTGAAGATCACCTATCTATCTAAAAATATATCTCTGTATGACCTTGAAAACATACCTAGTATGACTATAAGTTTGATTGTTATAGGTGACTTACCTGTATTTCTTTATTATCCTAAATAAGTTGTAATAATAACTTTCAAGGACTAGAAATTTACATTTCATTGTTAAATGAGCTCCATAGGTACAATATCTTAAACAAGAGTAAAAACATACGTCCTGTAGATTCTAACAAAAATAACCTTAAATTTGTATCAATATACAAAAGTCCACTCCAATGTAAAATATTCAAGACTAGTGGTTGTTCAAAAGTAGACTCAGCAATCCACCCTTTTATCCCATCATTTCTATATTATACCACCCCTTTTACCTTTTAGAAAGAGATCCTTGAATCTAATATCCTGTTGCTGGAGGGCTTCTCTCCAGGCTCCACCAAGCTCCGCAGTCCCACAATCCATGTATAAAATAATCACTCAGATGCTTATATTATTTATAAACTGTATGGCCATGGCAGGCTTCTTGCTAACTGTTCTTATATTTTAAATTAACCCATTTCTATAAATCTATACCTTGCCACATGGCTCGTGGCTTACCAGTACTTTACATGCTGCTTGTCCTGGTGGCAGCTCCAGGAGGTCTCTCTTTCCTTCCTACATCTTCAATTCTCCTCTCTCCTTGTCCTGCCTATACTTCCTGCCTGGTCACTGGCCAATCAGTGCTTTATTTGTATAGAGGGATATCCACAACAATATCATTTGTTCAGTTTTTTTCTGTTCATGAACAATAACAATTTGTAACCAAAACCCCAAACAATGACAAACATCCGTAACTCACAAAATGACCAAAACACACCTACCGCGTCTCTTAGGCATGTGAGCATTGTGTTCTGGATACTGCTTCCTGTTGTCTGGGGGCACTGGCATCTTTTAAGGGACTCTGAGAAAATTAAGATAATGGTCAAGTCCTGGGAGAGCTAGCTATTGTCTACTCTGTGATGTGAAAATGTAAGGCTTATCTGAAGTCTGGCTGGAGTAGTCTGTGAGGCTGGACTACCTGGGCCACCTGTTTTCATTGGTGTCTGGTCCCTTTGCTCTAAAAACATGAAAGCTTTCAAAGCAACATATCTGCATTAACACAGTATAGACTGTGCAATGTACATGATCTAGTCAAAGATGATATTTTTGCTTTAAGTTTGAGCAGGTGAAATATATGTCACCTGTCTTATAGTTAGGTTTATTTCTCTATGTCTGTAATCAGGATTTTCAGGGGATCATCCCTGGTCAATGTGGTGATATTTTATTTGTACTGAAATGTTATTTTAATTTTATGTTAATAAATAAAGTTGCCCTGGGGTCAGAGCTATTAGAGCCATAGTAAGAGCGTGGTGGTTAGAAGAGCTAGGTAGATTTCTGTGTGTTCAGGGATACAGCCAGTATTGGAGACATACGCCTTTAAGACCTGGAGGGCGGTACTTACAGGCAGTGATGAGGCAGTCATGTGGTTGGGTTTACAACCAATGAGAAGGCAGAACAGAAAGATTATTTAAACAGGGACACAGGAAGTACCTCCCTCTCTCGGGGAAGCTAGGAGCACTGCAGGAGGTAAGATTTTATCTCTGAGCTCTGACCTCTCGGCTTTCTTTTTTACATTGGCTCTGTGTTTCTTATTTTAAAAAGACGATTGGTTACATCTACAGGTCAAATCTGGTCTTTATCAACCTTGAGTAAATCCATGGCCTTTCATTTCCTGTGGAAACAAAGCCATAATTTGTTCCCCAATGGAACATAATTTTTGACTTACATTTTGGAGTTAAGACACTTTCAATATATATGGATTGGTTTAGTTTAGTAGTTTTTGTAATCCAGTGTCTCTCAGCAGCTATCGTTTGCTCATCAGCAATCACAAAATTTAAAGTCTGTCACACACAGCCAGATGGGGCAGAAAGGGAGAGAACAAGGGAATCTGTGGCTATTATGTAGAACTGAATAGTATTGTAAAATAAATAAAAAAATATGATAAGCCATGCAAAGATGGGAAATTTACCTACTTGGGAAAAAAAAATTAAAGTCAATACAATACCATACAGGATCCAGACTCCATGTGTATTTTCCATTTTACATGATGTATCCTTTTATAATATTTTAAACACTTTATCTTATTACTATAAACTATTTTTTCTATGACTGTTTATACCTTTCTTTTCATTTTTTGTGCCTATGCACAGTTTCTAAACACACTGTAACCTCTTTAGAGAGTTTTTTCCTGCCTGGATCTGCTTTACTGTGTATCTGTAAGCTTTTCTTCTGCATGAGCAAAATCTTAAACCACCATGCAGCATAGCTCATGGTGTGCTGGTGGTTTAGGCTTACAGGCAGTGACTGAGAGATGTGTCTGTACTGTGGCTTCAGGAGAGACTGCAGGAGTAGGAAGCTGCTTTGGGCTCTGTTTTTGTGTGTTTGAAGCCTTCTTTTTAAGCTTTCTTGGGTCTTATGAGGAATATGTGCCCCCACATTGGACACCATTTGCAAACAGATTTTTCTTCATGACTGTCAACTCCCCAATTATGACATGGAGACTTACTATTAATTTTGAAAGCACGGCTGATGGCTTAGACTTGTTCATAATTAGCTTTCATAACTTAACCTAACCCATTTCTATTCATCTATGTGTTGCCACACGAGTCATGGCTTTTACCTCTCCTCCTGCATGTCTGTTCCTTCTGTGTTGCTGGTGACTCCAACTTTTTTCCCAGCATTCTCTCTTCCCCAATAATCCTGCCTAGATATTAGCTATTCAGCTTTTTATTGAACCAATCAGAATAACACATCTTCATAGTGTACAAAAAGATTATTCCACAACAGTTCCAGACTTTATTTTGTGATATAAAAATTTATATGTATAAATGTTTGTATATATATATTCATATGTATGAATATGTTTTGTTAATTTTCATCTGAGAAATTTTAATAACCTCAGAGTAAGTTGAATAGGCAAATCCCTTTATCCTTCATTTCATAAAATCTATGGTTCTCATCAATTATGTTTTCTATCTGTGTTACCTACAGAGCTTTAACACCAGAAACTGTAAATATCATGGTATCATTCAGCTTATTCTAGATTAGCCAAGAGTGTAAGAAAATATCTACTATAATTGTCTACCTTAGGCTTCAAGATTAATTTTTAATCCATTGTTTTATTATTGACAAATAAATATTTACAATTACTAGTGACTACATAACCATGTATTAGAATATGAATATACTAAAATAGTTTATGGCCTGCCACTATTACTTATAATTTCAACCATTTCTGGCATCAATAAACATGAAAAATCCTTGTTTCAGAAGAACTGTGAAGAAAAAATTATATGTGAAAATCATCTACTGAATATTTGAGTTAAATTTCTCATGTATTCACTCCACATCTGCTACAATGCTGTTTCAAAACAGTTATACTATACAAGTCATACACAAAAAGGCTAACATTAAGAACTCTATTTAGTTGTAAAGATTTTATCTATAAATACTGGACCTTTCAGGGATACGAATGATTTAAAAGTATTGAGAAAAAGGAACTGAGATGAGGATCTTTAAAGAGCAGTAAATATTCTCGGCCACTTATTGAAAGATGTATCATCAAAGAGCACAGATGGGGTAGAAAGATAGTGAAGGTACTTAAGCAGAATGATTTCTTAATGCTTCACATTAATAAACACCTCTTTGGGGGTCAGTTGAGAAGCAGAACAAATATAAACTCAAGCTGTAATACCTTCAAATGCATCATAGCTTCCTGCATTTAAAAGTATTGTCAAAAGCATGCTTCCAAAACAGGACTAATGTTTTGAAGTCAACTAATCAAGTAAGCTAACTCACGTACAATTCTGAGGAAACAACAGCAAAAGTAATTATCTTTCTTCTTTCTAACGTTGTGACAATTTGAACTCATTGACACTTGTGTTCTCAACAACTTAAAATTTCTTAATTTCTGCAACATCCACCTCTGAGCTTTATTTTTCCTTCTGAAAACTTCCCTGACATTTGAATGTTTTAAACATCCATTATTTTTAAGCAATTAGAAAACATTATTCTATCTCCTTTCCCTTGTGTGTGACAGTGTGGTTAAGTGTGCATTCATATGTGTGTGCAAGTATATATATATATATATGGCAGGGAAGAACCTCAGGTGTTATTAGTTAAATACTAAACCACATTTGTGTTTTATGTTTTTAGGATGAAGTCTCTCACTGACCTGAAACTTGATTAATAGATCAGAATGGCTGGTAAGCCAGGCTCTAGGACCTATCTGCCTCTGCTGTCCCAGCACAAAAATTTTGATCCCAAACCACTACATCTGGCCCCCACTGTCCCATTTCTCCCATTACTCAAGTAACACATGGCATGCTAAGTATTTACTACTACTTGACATAAAGAAAAGCATTTCTATTTTTGTGAACCCATGTAAACAGTCTACCACCTTTGTAAATATTCTTCCTAGATTGCAAAACTTTCTAAGCCTGGTGTTGTGCTACTTGAACAAACACAAATGTTTGTTAACACAAGAGACATGAGACAGGATTCTAATGAAAGAATTCCATGTAATAACCTTGGAGAACCAAGGGGTTGATCAGATTGGCTCAGAAGAGCATGGATGAGAGCTTACTTACAAAGGCATGGTAAACTCAATGACAGCTGCCTCTCAGAGAAGTTCCACCACAGTATGTGGGCCACTGGAGAAGGCTGCTGCAATGGAGTCCTGATCTCTGTTTACTTCTTTCCTCCTATATATTCTGGAAGATTGCCCCAAGGACACGTACAGTTTAAACTCGAAGAAAATAAGCATCAAAACCCTAGGTATTTTACCAATGGCTCTCCTGCTCTAAGTAATGTCAACAGCATCATCACTATTACCACATACCAGTGTTATCAGTACATCCCTGCTATTTTCACAACATGACTTGCATCCACATTATTTTGGATACCTACAAAGCCAAGTGGACTTCATGACTCATGAAGAACATATTATACCACATGTAAATTGCTATTCTTTATCAAATAATTCCTTCCTCCAACTCTTGAATTTTTCTGTAACTTTCAGTGTTTTTCTTGCCTCTTATGGCTGTTAATATGATATGTATATGACTTTTTCCTGAATATTGGGTTACCATAACACAACATTATTCAATTATTCTCAGCAGTTTACATGGCCAATACTTTTTGTTAGTAACACATTGACTACTGTAAAGTATCTCTCCACAAATTAGGCATAAATTAAAGCTTTTAAGAGTCATTTTGACAAGAATGTCACACAAGGAAAGAAGAATAATTTTTTAGTGTATTATGAACCTTTAAAATGTACATGTTTTTGCCTGTCTTAGCATACAAAGCATGAGTTTCCTCCTATAGGTTGGCCTTTAATCAAATCAGGAGGCTATTGCTTGCTGCCAAAACTGTTGTACTGGAATTATGTTGGTAGATGTGCTTTGCCATGCTTGCTTCTAGCATTAGTATGTAGTGAGCCCTCCCACTGGTGTCCACCAGAAGATTCCCTAGTCTCAATGAAGCTCTGAAACCAGTCAGCACAGTCAGGCTTCAAGGTCAATCTCAGTCTGATTTTTCCATGTAGTGGAAGCAGAGAATGAAATGCCTTTAGCACTTGAGTCCATGTAATTTATTCTGCCGTGTATCTAGCAGTAACCTCAACTTATCTACAATATGAACAATTATCAAGTATCATCTAGAAGAAAGAAAAGGTAATAACATAAATAAAAATGGAACTAAAACCAACAAGAACATGAAGCAAGAAACATATACTAAATGTCCAAGCCAAAGGTAATTGGCAAGTGACAACAATTACTCCAATAGCTGTCCTATTCTAAAGAATTAAAATCTTGCACTTGAAATGCTCTTAGCTAAAATACAAGAAGATTGCACCTACCTAATCTTCAACCCTATCAAAGCCTTGGAAGGAAAATACTACCTGATTATGTGGGAAGTGCAAACAAGAAACTTCTGAAACATGCAAGGTATGAGAGAAAGAGCTGGCTGCCTGGACAGTCACCCAATGTTTCTCTGCACTGTTGAGGCAACCATTATTGGCTACAGGCATAGACTATCTAACAGACCATTTTCAGAAACAGGAAATTTTAAAAGACTGTCCTACCCTGTCTTGGCAAGGTACGGCAGTCCCTTTTTTCTTTGTCCTGTTCATCCAGGTTGGACAGTGTTCTTACTGTCTGTAATAGAGGCAAGGGCAGTTCTTTGACCAACATGCCACTTTTGCCAAGAAGAAGACAAACTCATATGGAGTGTCTTCGATGCCCATCATTCTCTGGTGGAGGGGAGTACAGGGAAGGTTGGGAATAGATGGCAGCTGTCAAGAGCAATCGTGTCTCACATCAATAGAATTATAAGTTAATGAAACATTTAAATGCCATATTCGCTAGGTCTATTAAGTGTTTTAAGATTACCTATCCATCTGACATATATCTATGAAACCTAACTAGAATATCTAGAAAACCTAACATGGCAGCTATATGTATGACACGCATGGATGACTTTTAACCTATAATTCTTGCCAACCTAAGTAGCTTAAAGGCTAAGGCTTCATATTATAAAAAATAAACCATCTATAGATATATATAAAGTGTAAGAACAATGACCTGGAATTTGTGACAGTATACAAAAATATCTTAATCAGTGGTAGAAATATATATTACAATATGACATCAATACTTTCATTTGTATTAATATACAAAGCATTCTAAACAAAAGTACATACAACTTACATAGAGTATGACAAACATAATTTTATGTTTGTATCAATATACAAAAATACTTTAAACAGGAGTAGGAACATGTACAATATGACAAATATAGTTTTATATTTGTATCAATATACAATTTCTCTTAAACAAGAATAGTAAAATAGTTTTACATTTGGATCAATATACAAAAATCCATATCAATATAAACTATCTAAAGCTGATAGTTACTAAATTAGTTGAAAAGTAGATGTAATAATCTACTTTATTATCCTATTCTATCTATTCCCCTTTTTTGTTTTCCAAAAGTGATTCCTGAGTCTAAATTGAGATTCCTGAGTCTAAACTTTATTGATACACCCCCAACCCTATTACAACTTATAACCAACCCCTTACAGATGACAATTATCCATAAGCCAGAGAAAACAAAAACCTGTTGGAAAAGGTTTTTATCTTGGAATTGCTTCCTGCTGTCTAGAGAATGACAATATCTCTGTGGGATCCTCTAAAAAAAAAAAAACTGAAACAATGGCAAAGTCTCATTAGACTATCTGTAGCATTTGTAGCCAGTCTCAGAGTAATGGGTAAAGCGTATCTGAAGTTTTGGCTAGAGATGTAAGATAACATGTAAGATAACAGAGGTGTAAGATGGGGACCCTCTCAGTTAGCCACCTTAGAATAGTATTGAGGTAGTCTTGAGCAGTTTGTATCCCTAAGCCAATCTTCGAGTGGTTTTATTGGCTCAATGGCATCATTATGAACCAGGTAGAATCATTGTGGGGCCCCATCTTACTTCTGGAGACTTCAGAGATCACTGTTAGGAAAATTTATTGTTCATTTAGGAAAGCTTAAGCATTATTGATATCAAAATGGAAAGTTTAAACTTTAGGATAGCACTATATCTAAAGAAAGTTTCCAAAGAGTCAAGAATAAGTGTTAGGAAAGACAGGAATTTGACAATTTGACAACAGTCTCTAGATTTTTAGTTTTCTTCTGTCCTACATCAGGTGGTTCTTCTAATTCCTATTCCTGTAATTGTATAAATAGTGAGGTTAATTCTGTTTTATCAGGAATAAATCCAGCAGTTTCAAAATGTAAAACAACTCTTTCTGTATATTGAGACTCAGTAACAATATTGAGGGGTCCTGTAAAGTCCATTAGTACCATAAGGATGACATACAATTCTGACTTTTGTACAGAATCGTAAGGGCTTTGAGCCACTTACTTAAATTGCCTGATTTATATCCTGCCTTTCCTGATTTATTTGCATCAGTATGGAATGTAGGGACTCCAGAGATTGATGTTCTCCATACAATGTGTGGAAGGACCCAACTGATTCTTTTTATCAATTTAATTATCTTGCTTTTGGGATAACTGTTTTAATCTCTCCCAAAAAGTTCCTGCAAACTCTTTACCAGTATTCGTTATCTTCCCATAGAGAGGAAATTTTTTCATTAGTTAAAGGTACTACTATTTCTGCTGGGTCCATTTCTGTCAGTTGGCAAAGTCTTAATTTTTCTTTTCAAATCAAATCAGAAATCTTTTCCATGTATGTCTTTAATTTCTTACTCTGTTTATGTGGTAGAAATATCCATTCTAATATAATATCTTCCCTGTGCATCAAAATCCCCTAGGGGATTGCCTAGAGGGTAATATAACCAGAATTCAGTTAAACTCTGGATCCACATGATCCACATGTGCATTCTGTAATTTCTTTTCCATCAAAGCCAATTCTCTTTCAGCTTCAGCTGATAATTATCTTGGATTATTTAAGTCCTTGTCCCCATCTAGGGTACTGAACAAATTACTCAGTTCATCAGGACTTATCCCAATTGTGGGCCGTAAATTGGAAATGTCTCCTAGCAATCTTTGAAAGTCATTATAAGTTGATCTCTACTGATTTGTACGTTGTTGGCTCTATATTTTTGTAGACCTATTTTATATCATAAGTAATTAATAGTATCTCCTCTGTATTTTTCAGAAGCAATTTGTAATCCCCAGCAAGGAAAATGTACACAAATTATTTCCAACTGTTTTTGTACAAAATATTGGCACAGAATGGGGCTATTTAATATTCCCTATGGGAGAATCTACCATTATTATCTCTTAACAGGCTGAGAATTATTTTAAGCAGATACCCTGAAGGCGAATTTTTCCCCATCCTTTTCTTGTAGAGGTATAGAGAAGAAACAGTCTTTTAAATCAATAACTATAACAGGCCACTCTTTAGGTAACAGAGAAGGCAGAGGCAGTCCAGGCTGTAGAGAGCCCACCAGCTGAATAACTTTATTTGTGGTCTCATATCCATTGGCATTCTCCATTTTCCAGAATTTTTTAAAATAACAAATACAGGAGAATTCCAAGGGATGGCAAATTCTTCAATATGTCAAGCATTTAGCTGCTCTTGAACTAGCTGTTCTAAGGCCTGTAATTTCTCTGATGCCATAGGCAACTGCCCAACCCACACAGATTTGTCAGTTAACCATTTTAGGGGTAGGACTGTTGGTACCTCTGCGAGTTCAATAGCTGTTGTTCCCTGTTTTTGTACAGCCTGAACTGTCAATGACTGATTTTTATAGTGTCTTATAATTTTATACCCAGAAATATGAATTGGTTTATGGTCCATTTCTGAGATTGGAGGAATATTAATCTGGGCATTCCATTGCTGTAACCACAACAAAAAGCAAAGAAAGATGAAGACTGGTCTTTCTTCTTCTTTTTTTATCTTTATATTTGAGATTATATACAGTGGCAATGTTTCTCTTTTGCCTTTCCTCCCTCCAAACCTTTCCACATATCCTTCCTCTCTCCCTTTCAAATTCATACCTCCTTTTCAATTAATTGTTACCATACGCATATGTGTTTGTACTCCTAAATGTAACATGCTCAGACTGTATAATGTTACTTGTATGTATGTTTTCAGGGTTGACCATTCGGTATTGGATAACTACTTGGTGTGCACTTTCCTGGAGAAGATTATTTCTCCCACTCTCAGCAGTCCTTAGTTGCCTGTAATTCTTTGTGTAGCATTGAGGCTCATGGTCTTTCATGTCATTCATTTGTTATTAGTCTTATGTGGAGTAATATCATAAAAGGTATACATTGTAGAAATGTAATAATCAGACATAGCCTATAGTTTTTCCAAGTAAAACTAAATATGCATTATTTAACTAGCTACTTCACCCAATGTTAAATCAAGTTTATAATATTTTGTTATTATATACTTGTCCTCCTAGTAAGATCTGTGTTCTTTAATTTCTCACATTGTGTTCACTACTAAGATCATATATGAAACCCATCTCTGATGAAAATGCTGCTGTAAGGAAAGAGAAAGATTTGAAAGTATTCTACTGACCCACTGGGTTCCAACAATTTGGCCCCGAGACATGGCATCCAGGACAAATGTGTGAGCTATTCATACATTCATAGTTATTCCAGCATACATGCAGCCTGTGGGCCTCAGTTTGAAAATGACTGTCAGATACTTAGTAGTTATTGAAGTTTGAGTCGATGATGGCAAAATAATTAGCCAGGAGCGGTATGGCATATGAGTAAGAATGAGGGTTTGAATTGGATACAGCCCACACTACCATACATGTGGATTAGAATTTTATATAATCTCTGAGCTTTCATTTTCTTACCTCACTCAGTCACTGCAAAAATTGAAATTTTCATTGTAATTTAGATGGATTAAATGCACTAATGTCAATAGGCTTCCCTGTAAAGTTTCTAAAAATGAAGTATCTGTCTGTATATGATATCTTCATCTTCTTTCACCCTTCCTTATATTATCATATATATTATTAGTGAGAGTAGCACATGCAAAATCAGTGGTACACTAATAAAATCTTGGTGTGAGAACAATTGTGTGTGTGTGTGTGTGTGTGTGTGTGTGTGTGTGTGTGTGTGTGTGTATCTGAAATTCAGTTAAGGTCATGTTAATGTTGATTAAAGCATGTAGAGATGGCATAATGTGCAGACCTTTTTATCACAACTGAGGACATGATTCTATCCTGATAACTGCAGAATTTTCCAAGCACTTTTTGCTTAGTTGACTCTTAGTTACTGCATAGGAAAAGGCAGAGAATTCACTGAGGAATGGACATGCAGGTTGGAAAACACAGGATGACCTAGAGGACTCTGAAAGTCAAGATGAGATGTTGTGGGAATTATTAATATTCAAAGCTGCAAACCCGGGAAGCTTTTGTAATTTTTAATGAATAAAATTGTTTTTGCATGTTCTATGCACATATGAATAAAGTTAACAATATGTGTGTAATTCAGTTCAAAGTGTCCTGGGCAACAGTGAGTACATCCACAGGTGTAGACATCAGTAAAACAGATTCTCTTCATAGAAAATTCATGGATCTGCTATAATATTACTTAGCCTTTAAATTTCATTATAATTAATCTACTATATAATGGGATTTTTTTAATTGTTGCCTTTTCTCCCCTCTCTCTTTCCCAACTTTTCTTTTCATATAACTCACCACTCAAATTTGTGCTAACATAGTTTTGGTATCATCCACTGGAGTATTGACCAACTACAAGTGGCCCTATACTCTCACCTTTCTGAAGGCATTAACTATCAGTATCTCCTAAATTATGGGGTGGGGCCAATGTCACTTCCCCACTCCATGTTTGACTGCTTACTGTCTTGCAGTAAGCAGTTCTTATACAAGAAAGCACAGCTTGGGTCTGATCATGTCGGAGAGACGGGGAGACACTGCCTTACTCTGGTACTCCCCAGCCTTTGCCTTTTTTTTTTTTTTTTGCCATCGTCTTCCAAAGTCGTCTTTGAAACTTGGGCTTTTCATAATACAGATATTACACTAGTGGCTAAACAACTCTCTAATACTTCTTCTCTGGACTTCTATTATTTAAGAATTTCTTTGTTAATTGCTATGCACTTAACTCTCTAATAAGGCCTGAGAGCTTCAGCTGGTCTATGAATACAGAGATCAAAATTTAGAAGGAAATTTGAGATTGAACAGTTTCTTCGACAAGGGGTAGGAGCTGTACTTACCTGTGACTGTATGGATAAGTTTTAGAACATAGTTAGGAATTATTCTGGTCTATTAAATTGTTGGGTTTAGGTGAGTGCAGGAAGCATGGAGACAAGCATAGGCATTCACCAGGCTAGGCCAGATAAAAGGGTGTACCAGCCTGGCTGGACCTAGAGAAAAGATAATGGTACAGGATGACAGAAGAAGGTCTGGTGTGCCAAAAGGACTACTATTGAACACAGGATGTGAATCCTAGCCCAAACCTGGAGCGTGGGAAGGCATGGGCATGGCTCCTAAGACGAGACTGGACCCTGGGGTGTAGTACTATTTGGTCCTCTTTGAGGACTCTGGTGAGTGCAGTTGACTTAGGGATAAGAGAGAAAACATAACAAAGCTGAACCAGAGTGCAGGGGGTCCTGGCCTTGAAGAACCTGTTGGGTAGCTATGATATGGGGCAACAGGATGGGTTCTGGCAAACTGAATGACTTTCTTGAGGTATTTCCACCTTTATTATTATTATTTAATAATGTGGAAATACTTATAATTGTGACTTTATTATTTGATTCTAATAAATATATCAATATTAATATTAATTTACTGTGATTCTAAAGTAAATTGTGAATTATTCCAATTTCCAATTAAACCTCTTAAAGCATTTAATATACTTAGTACTAAATGAATAAAAGATACCAACAAATTTTCTATTTAAACTTTGATGTATATCCACTTTATTTTTCTTTTAAAAAGCACACATTACACTCAAGTATACCTTCAAAGTGTATAAAATTAAGACTATTTAAAAGGATACAGCATCATGAATAATCTCCAATTCTTGGGGATGAGCAGATGTCACTATCAACAAGCACCACACACCCCAAGAGCATGAGAGAAAGGTCAACTGTATTCATATCAACATGCAAGCAGTAGGATGATTTACATAGAGCAAAAAAGCGGAAGTCTTCATCAGATGACTGAAAGTCTTCAAGACCAGACCAGAAGGTATAATCAACATTTTCCGTTGTTCCAAAAACCTGATGACCAAAATGATAACCAGTCAGTTATAATTAACACAGCTTGTGTTTGCTTTTTCTTTCCTTCCTAGATGTTAAATTGCATTTACTGAAATGATAAGAATATTAATCTTCTTGCAGTATGATATCTGTTTTAGGATAGCTGCCTAAAAGATATACTGATGCAAGAATGGTGAAAATGTTATGGGAGTAACCATCCACTCTTTAATTGGATAAGATGAAACCCATACCTGACACTGTTAATGAGGCTTAGAACCTGAGACAAGATAGGTCACAGACCTAGGGTAAAACATATTACTATTATTCTGCTAAATGAACATAGCAATAAAATATTGTGATACCCATAGATGAGGATTGCTCAAGCTTCGTCAGAGAAATTTCTTCTTACAGTATATAGTTATTAAAAAGAGGTACATAACTATTCAGTGCACAGAGATTAGAAGACTCTGAACCACTCTGCCTTAAGTAGGATGTCTTTATCAAACCCCTTCCCTCAAGGATCCAATACACATGGAAGAGGATGGAGAAAATTGTAAGAGGCTGAACTTGTAGGTGACTGCAAGGAAACAGCGTTTTCCAGACACAACACCACGGCTGATATACACATAAACTCATACAGTCTTTGATAGTATGCACAAGACCTGTACAGGTTCAAATCAGACAAAATCCCAAAACTGAGAAGGGGAAGCAGACACAAAATCCTTTCCCTAAGCAAAAAGTTATTTGCAATTGATAACTGACACATAAGGGAAATAATCAGTTTTGTCCAATGGAATAAAGGCAAGTTGCATGCACACATTTTCTTACATTTAATTGACTTCAGATGAAATTTGTGTTTTTATGACTCTGAAGAAGAAGGAACAGGATTTGATACTTGAGCATAGACTTGGACTTGTGTTTAGTAATTAATGCTCGTTAGCAAGGTATAATCATGATAGGAGAGTCTAATGAAGTAGTCAGGAATATTTCACTCTGTCCAGACCTACAGGTACTATTCATGCTACTGTGAAAAAGTCATACTTTAATGTTTATCCATTAGTTCTGAGAATGTCTACAAAACTGGGTGTCAAATTTTGTTCTTTCAAAGTGAGGTTTTCAAAATTTAATATCCATTGTAGAAGTCATATCATTCATGGATGCAGGAAGTAAAAGTAAGAACACTACTCACCTTGCTGAGTATACTCTTGGTGTGCTCAAAAAGCTCTGCATTTTTTGTCCTAATGTCTTTGGCTATTGAAAGGATGTCATCATGCATTCCTGGCATACTTCCAAGTATGGTCAGGAGGTTGTCAAGAGTGTCGTTCCAAGCCCGAACTCTACTGAGTATCAGTTTCGGAAAGTCTTCAAGCTAAGCAGCATGTTTCAGCAATTATATTAATAAGTGAAATAAAGAAGGATTAATTAGTTTTGGTTTTCTATAAGATATCCATTTTTTTAATTTTTTATATTTTATTTTACAATACCATTCAGTTCTACATAACAGCCACAGATTCCCTTGTTCTCCCCCTTCCTGTCTCCCTCCCCTTCCACGCAGCACACCCTCCATTCCCACCTCCTCCAGGGCAAAGCTTCCCCCAAGGACTGAGATCGACCTGGTAGACTCAGTCTAGGCAGGTCCAGTCCCCTACTCCCAGATTGAGCTAAGTGTCCCTGCATAAGTCCCAGGTTTCAAACAGCTAACTCATGCAATGAGCCCAGGACCTGGTACCACTGCCTAGATGCCTCCCAAACAGATCAAGCCAATCAACTGTCTCACCTATTCAGAGGGCCTGATCCAGTTGGGGGCCCCTCAGTCTTTGGTTCATAGTTCATGTGTTTCCATTCGTTTGGCTATTTGTCCCTGTGCTTTATCCAACAATTGGTTGGATAATTGGTTTCAACAATTCTCACTCATATAAACCCTCCTCTTTCTCGCTAATTAGACTTCCGGTGCTCCACCCGGGGACTAGCCGTGGATCTCTGCATCCAGATTCCTCAGTCCTTGGATGGGGTTTCTGGCACAACTATTAGAGTGTTTGGCCATCCCATCACCAGAGTAGGTCAGTCCCAGCTGTCTCTCGACCATTGCCAGCAAATTAAATATCCATTTGTTACTTTTATAGGAAGGTAGAATGGTTTGGGGTAATAAAAATAATAAAGATTAATAAAGTAAAAAAATGATTAACCTGTAATTTGTCATCATAAAATAATTATGTATGTATATTCATATATATTATTTTCAATTACACATTTTATTGATCATGTTTTCTATATAAGATTTTGCCCTCTGATCCCCCTGTAAACTCTTTCATACTTCATTATTTTGCTTGTCCAGGGGAACCCAGGGATTTTTCTGGGGCTTAGTAGGTGTTCTGATTCAGGAAAAACAGATTCTCCCAGTATAAAAAATGCTAGACATTTAACATAGATTCTTCACACAAATAAACCAGATTGGTCAAAATCATACTTATTTTTAGGTTATTTTAAGATATTTATAAAAATATTCCATGAAGCCAACCTGGCATTAATAGGTGTGGTTTCTTCAATCTAGACCAAACCCTCTCCTTGCCTCTAGCAGAGTGGCACATTTTTGGAACATAAGTAAAGAACAACAGGATGTCATTGTTCTTAATAACAGCATGAATAGAAATAACAATAGGATTTTGACTTTCCAGTGTGTTCCAGGATCTTACATGAAAATCATTCCTGGTTTAAAGTGCTTCATGTGTTAATATCTTTAGATGTTAAAGAGATAATAAAAAGAGTAGAGAGAAATCCAGTCGAAAGAGGAAAAAGACATGAAGGAAAGGCCCAGGTCCAAAGGTCCTGGCAAGGCATTCTCCTAGGACCATTGCTGCATATGAATAAGAGTGAGGACTTGCGTTGGATGGAACCGGACACTCATTCTGACAGAGAAGGTTGATGGTCCAAGTTCCAGAAATTTTCCAAGCCTTGGTCTACTTACACTATCCAGCTTTTGTGAATGTTAATTGCGGCACTGTCAATAACGCACTTTGTGAAATTCCTGGTCTTAGAGTACACACCTAGATACACTTTTCTTCCTTCACTTTGCCTCATTATTTTCACATGATGCCTAAATCAGTTCATTTGAGGATAAGTTATGGGAAAGAATCATAAGGAAAGATCCTAACAGTTTTAAATTAGAGCTGCAGTGATATGTAGACCTTCTCATTACAACTGAAAGCATGGCTCATTCTCAGTTGCATCAGATCATGTTTATAACACTCCCTTGTTCACATGCTTACAGCTAAGACAAAGAAGAAATCATAGGAGCTGGAGGAATTAGTAGGAAAATAAGAAGCAGAAGTAGAATCAAACAAGTCTTGAAAATCAAGGAGACTGAGCATGGTGGTCAGTAATGTGAGATTTGCTATGGGGAGCCATACACTGGTAACAGACAAGCAACGTTGCTGTTACTGTAGTTACTGAGTAAAGACTAGAAGTGAGATATCATTAAACTAAAACCCTCTAATGGACCATGCATGGACCTGCTGTAATATCACTTAACATTTGCTTATTTATTATGAGGTATCTAGCATGACTTTCCTTTGTTCATTCTCACTCTATTTCCTGCAGACGCGGTTACCACATCTATTACAATATTTGCAGCATGACAAAGCAAAGTTAGCCTACTTCTCCATTTTCATGTAGGGATGGTTTCCACATCTCTTTTAGTATTTACAAAAACCTGCAGCATGACAAAGTAAAGCCAGCTCTTTTAGCTATTTAACTGAAAAACCAAACTATAGACTTACAGAGATCTTTTGGGCTTCGTCCACGTTTTCTGGAGTTTTGATGGAATAATTGTGGCAGCGGGTGAGAGTCTTAACCAGTAACTCCTTACCTCCAAGAAACTCAAACATCTGTATGTATCAAAATTAAAATTCAATTAATTGGTGTCTGAAAAATTAGACAATGATTCCACAATAAACATATTAATGCACTCAATAGATTATGCTTTTTTAAAAAATAAATCTGTATAAAATCTAAGATTAAAAACTTAACAAAGTGAATATTTTGATCTCTTCCTTCTTAATTGGGTCTGTAATCTCATTTTGCTTTACATCTGAATGTCAAACCTCTCAACCCTTTCCTCTATTTATTCTTCTCTTATTTTTTTATTTTCCCTGAATCTTTCTTTATCAAAGGGAAGCCTTATAAAATAACAGAACTGGTAAATATAAAATGTCTTAAATATCATCTTTCTCTAGAATCTAGGCCCAGTGTCATGGTGTATTGTATCTAAATTTATTAATTTCTTGCTTCCTGCATGTCCAAATTGATGTGTGTCTTTTAACTGGGCCTTTTAAAATCGTATGTTTTCTTTCTATTACAAGTGAGTATATACACCAGTACAGTTCAATATTAATCATAAATCCTAATTGGAACTGTGTCATTTGACAAAAGTAGATATAAAAACACTGATCATTTTTAGGAAATAGTAAACAATGAAATAAAAAATATTTACATATTGATCAATGTATAATCTTAAATATTATATTTTAAATTTATTATTATTAACTTGTTATTTAAATCTGATCATCAGCTACTGTGCAAAAGTTTAATGGATTGCCAAGAATGTTAAAAATTTGAAAGAGGGTCAGTAAAGAATGAAGAATGAGAAACTTATGAGTAAGAACACAATAATAACACATCTCTTGCAAATGCAGAGACATATTCTCTTGATGCCTATTGCTCTACTGAAGTCTTATAATTTTTTCTCCTTAATGTTTACAGACCTTGAATAGATAATATATAGTGATCTGGAGGAGAGAGCCTATGTTTCCTGTCAACCAGCCCCCTCTAGCACTGGAGATCTCTAACAGGATTCCTAACACTGGGAGTTCCTGAAAAATCAATTAGTGTTTTTCCTCCCTCTTGACATGGTTTCCATTTGGATTGGTTCTGTTTCCTACACCCAACTGACTAAAATGCAGTTCAACCTTCTTAGGTATCTGCAGTGAACTAAGTGAAAATATTTCTTGTTCCTTAAAAGCTAAATCTGGATATCAGAGTTCTTTTCTATCCACAATGATTACATTTCTACTTTACAATAATATTGTTTTAATTAAAAAGTAAAATAAAGTATAAATCACACAAATAATTTTTTTCTATTTCCTTTTCTGTTTTTCTTTTTTCTTTCAAATCAGGTTCCCTGCAGCTTTCCCAGTCTCATTGTGCTGTTTATTGCCAGAGGCTTTCTTGTATAATAGTACAAGAACGTAATATTACAATATCCCTGTGGAGGTGTTACTTGATACTTGGTCTTTAACACTTTCTCTTGTAACTCCAGGTAATGTCATTAGCATGAAGGAAAAGGTGGAAATAAGTGAGGCACTTACGAATTTGTCAGATGACTCTGATGACGAACTTAGCTGAGTCCAAATAAGGGGAGTGGCAAAAAAAAAATAGTGAGTAAAGAGATGACATGATTGCATATTTATTAGAAAAAGCGACATTCTCTGGGTACCCATTTCTGTCCTAAAGCCATCTCTTGTATCCTCCATGACCCTAACTGACCTTGAAAAGCCCTCAGAAAGACAGAGCTGTTTATTTCTAATACAGCCTTCCCAGTGAATAAACTTGTGTTCCAGAAAACTTCAAACCTGATCCTCAGGATTTAGAGTTTATGAGAAGCTAATATCTTGTTGTTATTTGCTTTTTCTCCACTTGAATTACCACAGTTTAGATTCATTCTGTTCCTTCCCTGTACTTCTTCTCTATTAGATGTCTCCAGTGTGCTAAGTAAAGATGGTAACAGAGACTAGCTTTATAGAAGCAAGATCACAGGATCAGAGTTCTCTCTTGGATACAACTATCAAGGTATTGTGTTCCAAGTGTGAGAATATTTTAAAATAAACAACAATTTTTGAAAAAGCAGAAAAACCTTAGAAATCCTTGTAATCTTGCATACCAGAGATTTCCTGGAGCTGTCCCATTTTTATTCTACAATCTATTTCCTAGCATTTTGTTTTACACATGGAGGTATATTACTTGAACTTGGATTTGAAGTTTCCCCATGCTAAATTCAAGCAAAGTCATTAAGACAAAGACTTAGGGGAAAGAAGATAGAAGTAAGTGAAGTACTTACAAATTTGTCAAAAAATTTTGCAGAAGACTCACTGATGGTCTGAGACAGGATGAGAAAAAAAACTAGTAAGTTAAAAGACAACATAAATGCATATTTATTGCAAAAAAACCCCACATTCTTTGGGTACCAATTTCTATACAAAAGCCATGCGTACTGTCTCCTCCTTGATACTGACTGATCAACATAGTTCTTAGGAACAGAAAACCATTCCTTTTCTAAACTTGCATTCTAGTTGAATAAACTCATTCTTTGTACCTCCTTAAGCAAGGACTCCCAGCATTTAAAAGTTTGAGAAGGTAGTGTTTGGTTTGGTTGTTTGTTTTCTTTGTTTGATTGTCTTTTCCTCTTGACACACCATCATAATTTATATTAGTTTGATTCATTCAATGGGACTCACTGTAATGCATTTCTTCTCTATTGGATTCCTGTCATGTGCTAAGCAATGATGCTAACAGATACTGGACTCCAGGAAACAAGGTAAGGAAATTGGAGCTCTTCCCTAGATGTGTCCATTAGATTTTTATGCCACAAATGGAAATTTAAGAAAATTTAAAGATAAGTAGGGGAAATTACAAAGCTCATTGAATTCTTCAAAGATCTTTGAGATTTCAGGAAACTTAACCCATTCTCTTACATTACTTTTCAATAAATGTTTTATTTTATTGTTAGAAAGGTGCATTATTGGTAACACATCTTTATGTAAGCTGTAAAGGAAATTTTGCTCATGTTAATTATCAGTGTGGTACAGGACAATTTTTGACAGGGAGGTTGCTTTATGAAAAAAATAAGTAAAACAGATATAAATGAAGTACTTACAAATATCCTTCGCATTTCAGTGTTGAGCTTACTGATGTCCTGAGACAGTATCAAGGCATGATCAAACAGTTCCTTGAGGTATAGCTGATCATCATCAGTCTCATTACTACTCAAAGGCACAGAGACCACATTCTCCCATAAAAGGAGGTTTGATACCAGCAGCAGCAGAAGGGCCCCTACTAACAGAAACAAGAGCCATTCAGATTCAGTCATCCAAAGTTACCAAAAGAAATTCCATCGTATTTGCCCAGTGCCTTCCCTTGTGTGATCTGATACTGTATAGCAGTGGTAGTGAAGAAGCATCTCTCACTGTGAAAATGTAATTAAATTGTTATATTTGCAGAGGTATATAGTGTCAGAACTTCAGAACTTGATGACTTCCCACAGCCTGGGATTGATATCAGAAATAATTATGAAATTTTCATTATTGGAATTTTACATTAATTGTCTTCTAGTTCTGTGTTGTAAGAATTTTGAAGAATTTATGCTGGTTTTCAATTATCACTTCCTCCAAGATATCACTTTTCCTTTATTTTTTTAGATTAATATAGTTGCATTATTTACCCTTCCCTTTCCTCCTTCCAATCCCCCTATCCTCCTTGCTCTGTTTTAAATTCATTGCCTTTTTTCCTCATTAATTGTTGTTAGGTACATATCGGTAAGTACATTCATACATGCATAGAGATATATGTATGTATATTCTGAAATATATATGGGCAACCTGTATAATGTTACTTGTATGTGAGATTTTCAGGGAGGACCATTTAGTGTTGATAACTGATAGGTGTGCTTTTCCTGGGGCAGATTATTTCTCCTACTGTCATCATGCCTTAGTTGCCTATAGTTCTTTGTGTAGGGTTGAGCCCTCCTGGGCATCACTTAATTCATGTTAGTATGCCTATTGTTTTTGTCATTATTCAACTCATGCTTAGGCAATCATGTTGGTGAGACTTTATGGGTATAGCTTCTGACATTCCTAGGTGATTCAGTCTCAGAGCAAATTCTCTCTTCCTCTGCACAAAATCCACACCTAAGGCTCAGAAGTCATTGCTGAAGATGGGAAGGAGAAATATGAGTTGTTCTAAGTGTGCAATGTATGCTCTTGATAGGCTAGCGTGGTAGCTTCCATTTTATTTTCATGCCTGAAAAGAGTAAACACATGAGTGACTGTCATGTAACACTGAGCATGTTGGGGTTCCTATATGAAAAGGCACCTCCGGACTGGCTTTAGTATCTTATGGTAATTATTCTATGAGTTTGCTATTTTACAACAATCTTCAGAGTGTCTTTTCTATGAAGCTGAACTTTCTGATACCCCTCTGGGTAGACTGATCCTGTGTAATGTCATCAAACGATTTTGTGGAAAGAGAAAGCTGATAGAATTAATTGATTTGTCCCTATGTCTTGTATCAGCTGTTGTATGGAATACTGTCAACACTATGGGCTTTGCTTATGCATCATGATTCAGTACATACCCAGGCTCTCTCAATTTTAACTAGGTTGCAGAGAACACATCCACAGTCTTGAGGCTCAGTGTCAGCAGATGTTACTTGTAGAGATTAAGCTTTACCTTTGAGTGTTTGATCACGGAAGCCCTGGTAATCTTTATTTTATTCATTTGCCTCACTCTATAAAACAACCTCTTTGAAATGAGTTTTCATGGTTATAAAATATGTTAGTGTCATTATCAAATTACATTTTTATAGGTGGAATATAGAACTCTAGAATACCCATAATTAATGCTTTCAAGAGGATGAAGCATCATATAACTATCAAATTGAAGAATTTGTTATTTTTAGTGAACAAATCTGAAAAAGTGCCTCTTGTATAGAACCTTTGACAAATGCAATTTAAAATGTTCAAAATAAAATCAGGGTACTGGTAAGATTTATTAATAGGAAAAAGCACTAGCCAAAAATTCAAAAACAATTAAAACATTAGAAAAGATTATATAGTATACAATGAAATTACCAATTATTTATAAGCAAAATAAAAAAATAATTCAGATAAATACATTTTAAATTATTGTTTTTGTTCTTTAGTGTTATGATAATTACATCATTTCCTTCTTTCCTCTCTTTATCTCAAACCCTCCCACATGGCCTTATCCTCTTTCAAATTCACAATTTTCTTTTCTTTAGTTGTTACATGTATATACATATGTACACATTTATATGCATATATGTATGCCTTACTAAATACATATATACTAGTCACTATAAAAATATTTGTATATGATTTTAGGATTGACCATTTCTTATTGGATAAAAATTAGTGCACTTTTATCTCATGAAGACTATTTCTTGTTGTATAACTAAAATGTCAAAAATCATGATGCTTTCACTAATTTATTTTATTCATGGTAGATATACATGTATACAGTAAGTACATGTAAAGTCCATCCATTTATCAAGTGAAAGATGCCAACAGTTTAACCTGAGCACAAGGAGATAATGATACTGGATTTTTTTATCTCATAAAATCTAGTTCGTGTTTGCTACCAATTCATTTACTTAGAAATTTTATAAAGAAGAAAAGGTAGTATTACCATAATATCCCTTTTGAAATATATTTTGCTTGAATGATAATTTTAAAGTTGTATAGATACTTATCTACTACCCTTGAACACTAAGTCCCCACACTGGAAAATATAATAAAGTTAATTCAAGTCAAGCATCTCCTAGCAGAGATCCAGAAACCAGAACATGGTACATTCTTCCTTCTATAGTTACTACAAATTTAGTATGAAATCTCCTTTTACGTCATCTAGTCAAATGTTTCAATTTCTGCAATTTACTTTTTGATGTTGATCATTTCATACCATGGTCACCTGAGGCTGTATAAGCAAAAGACTTGCTCTTACCACTAGATACTGATAAACTACTTTTTTCTATTTAGCTCAATTAAGAAAATTCAAAATGTCTCTAGACATTTCTCTATGTTTCCTGGAATGAAGACTCCTTTTAACAACCACTGATCCAAGAATGTGCAGTGTATTTGCTTTCTAGAGCAATGACTAGAAAGTATTTTTAAGCTTTATCTGATTTTATTTGTCCTGATTAAGCATGAACAAATAAATGTCTGTTCATTCTATATAGGGTAAAAACGACACCAAAAATGTAAATTCTCCAAAGGACTTGGAAATCAATGGAGTGTCTTATCTTACTTAAAAGAACACAAGGAAAGAGTTACTTACAGGAGCATGGCTGAGAGAAAGCCAGTCGCATCTCTGAGGCGTTCTGGCACAGCTTGGCTGTTTCACTGCAGTCCTGCCTCCAGTAAAGATTCCACCTTTATATATAGGCCAGTGAACCACCCTCAAGGCCACACACTGCTGGGGGGCAAGAAGAAGTAGCATCTGTAATGAAGGTGAGGACCATATGACTTTTCAACTTCAGGAAGTACAAACGTCCTCATGACCATGATGACTCAAGGAGTCAATATGACTCTTTTACTTTATTTTGGGACTATTATTAGGGTCCAAATTAAGTTGCAAATCACTAGAGACTTCTCTTCTCTCTAAAGGCTCTTATGAATTCCATGTGCTACCAAAATATCTATGTCCCAGACTTTGATTTTTTTTTTTTGGATACTTAAGTGTTTCTGTCATTGTATCTTGGTTAGAGTCACATTTATGTCACTGTTTCTGAGCACTGAAACACAAGGCCATAGAAACAGTCCTCATTCAGAACAGTTTACCATTTGTAATTTTTTTTGGTGGGGGGAGTATCCAGGGAATATGGTAAAGTGTTTGTTTCTGCATATTAGCCACAATAGGCTTAGCCTATTAGCCAGTAATGTATGGTGCAAAGGTGCAAATCCAGATGTGTAAACTCTCTCTCTCTCTCTCTCTCTCTCTCTCTCTCTCTCTCTCTCTCTCTCTCTCTCTCTCTCTCTCTCTGTGTGTGTGTGTGTGTGTGTGTCTACAGTGATTGTTGTTCTTTTGGTGGATTTTTTCTCCTTTTTGTAGCCTAAGTACTTTCACTTAACAATGCATAATGTGAGGTCTTCAAGTTGAAGGTTAAAATATTCAAAGTCACAGATTTTCAGCCAGGGTTACCTACATAAATATACGTTCTGTCTATGGAACTGGGCCTAAGTCTAATCAGAATGTAATTGGCTGTACCTATGACAGTTGTATTACAATTGATTGATTATAGACATTAGAATTCGATTGTTAATTACATTTATTTGTTCTAAGCAGGTCCCTTTATGATATTTCACAGCCGTGGTCAGCATGGTGTTATCTAAAAGTAAAGCAAGAGTATGGAATCTTCATTCCAGTCACAGTTAGATATCTCTTTATTGTGCAACAGTATCATGTGTTATACCATTCTCTGGTATGTTAAATTTACTATTGATGCATCCATAACATTGTTAGTGGTCTATATTGCATGGATAAACACTTTTTCAAAAATCATCAGCAGGTCTGAACAGAACCAAAGTTCTTTGAGTAGAGGAGGAGTGATGGTCTTTGGCTGTTATGTAGAAGCTGGTTCTTTGGTGAAGAACAGGTCCATGAAAATCACAGAATTTGTTTAGGGCACTGAGGAAGAGGGGGTAGAAATGAAAATATAGCTACAAGAATGAAAAGTGATTTAGTATATCCTGTTGGAGATATTTGCAAAGTGTTTTGTCCTGATATTATGTAGTACACTTTTCTCTAGAAAAACAAAATGTGCTATGGTCAGACTTTATTCTGAATATCATATTGTGTGCCAGAATTAAAAAAAGAATACCTGAGCATATGAACTGTAAATTAAGCTTACCTTTTAAAGGACAGGAAAGCCTTTGGGGTAGACATTGTTCTTCTATCACTGGACCTTTTCATCATACTGATCTAACCTACAGAGTGGACTTGGCCAAAGGGCAGTCAAAAGATCATGAGAAGCAAGATTACTCTGAGGAATGAGGCTGTAAAGAGCAGACCTTGTCCCCTTTCGTCTATGACTAGGATGATCTGGAGTTCGACCCATATTGCCTATTCCATGGAGCACAGGATGGGCCCCAATATAATGAAGTCAAATACCTCATTGAGAATGAGAGTTGCTTATAGAGAATTAAATTGACTAGTTATTCCCACTCAAGCTGCTCCGCTCATCATTCTAATTCATAGAGAGCAACTGAACAAAGCAAAAGATTTTTTCATTGTTTTAGTAAGAGTATGTTAATATTTTATACATACCTTTAATTACCAAATTCCAATACCAACTAGCTTCTACAATACTAGGTTTCCATATGGACTTTAAAAAAATATTTAGTTTTGCTGGGCGGCAGTGGTGCACACCTTTAATCCTGGCACTTGGGAGGCAAAACCAGGCGGATCTCTGTGAGTTTGAGGCCAACCTGGTCTACAGAGCGAGATCCAGGACAGGCACCAAGATTATACAGAGAAACCCTGTCTTGAAAGCCAAAATTTAAAAAAAAAAAAAAAGGAATTTAGTTTTAGTTAACCTTCCTTTCCCCTGCCCTCATTTCTCCCCACATCTTTTAACATGTCTTCCTCCCATTAATCCTCTTTCCCCTTAACACTTTCCATGTTTTACTATTCCTCCTCTGTCCTGAAATTTTGCCATTCATTTCCAACACCTTTGATTCTTTCATGAATTCTAAAGATACTTCAATTTAAATGCCCATATTTAAAGTTTCAAAGATAGGGAGCTAGAGGGATGACATAGAGGTAAAGAGTATATACTTTTCTTCTGTAGGATCTGGGTCTGATTCTCAGCATCTACTTCTGACAGCTTAAAACTGCCTGTAACTACAGCTCTAGGAGAATCAAACTCTTCGGGCCTCCATAGCCACCTTCTCTTATATGCAGATACCTATACCCCATAACATATATGCACATAACTAAGAAATAATAAATAATAATAATATCTATTTTAAAAATTCAAATCTTGCCGGGTGGTGGTAGCGCACGCCTTTAATCCCAGCACTCGGGAGGCAGAGCCAGGTGGATCTCTGTGAGTTCAAGGCCAGCCTGGGCTACCAAGTGAGTTCCAGGAAAGGCGCAAAGCTACACAGAGAAACCTTGTCTTGAAAAACCAAAAAAAAAAAAAAAAATCAAATCTAGGGTCCATACGTGAAAAAGAACATTTGGCATGTGTCTTGTGGGTTTTGGTTACCTTACTAAGAATGATTATATCCATCTACATCCATTTTCCTTCAAATTTCATTATCTTTAGAGCTGACTAAAAATTCATAGTGCATATATACCACATTTTCTTTATCCATTCATTAGTTGATAGGTCTAAGCTATTTTCACTTTTTGTTTATTGTGAATAGAATGGTAATAAACATGGATAAAGAAGTATATACTCAGTAGGGTATAGAGTCCTTTGGGTATATACTCGGGAGTTGAATAGCTGGATCATAATGTAGACCAACTTCTATATTTTTGATGAACTTCTACATCAATTTCCATAGTGGCTACCCTATACTATATTCTCACAATGGGGGCCATGTGGTAAAAAGACCTCTCTTCAATGTTGGAGACCCTATTTCATGGACTGTGACTCAAACTGAGTAAAAAGAAAAAAGAAATAAAGCAATAGCATTTATCTCTCTCTGTTTATTGATTGTGGAAGCAATGTGTCAAGTCACCTCACAACCCCTGACACACCAAACTGTGTCCACTTACATAGAAGCCTCCAGAAACTTCCTTAGAAACTTCCTTGTTGGGTCTTTGATCATAGTAGAGGAAGGGAGAATTTGTACAAAGTCATTATCCAGGGGTCATTACTCTTCACTGTCTTGAGGCATTTCCACAGGATTGTCTTGTTACAGGAAGTTAACATCGTTTCTGTACTTGCCAGCAGTAAATGGGAAAATGATTACATCTTTACATACAGAACTTGGGTTGCTGTGGATAACGGGCTCCATGCTAGCACTATGGCTCCATCTTTCTTTATCACCCATTTCTGTCTGCTGAAAGGTTCAGGGTTTTGTTAAAAATAAAAAGCTCTAATTTCCCATGACCATTAAGTTCAACTTAATCTCATGTCTTTGAGTAATAGTCTCCATTTGTGGTATGTATCATGTCTCCCATCAGGACAAACTACCTCAAATTTAATATCTCTCAGTAAAAAGTGTACACTGCATATCATATTTGGAAAGCATGACAACTCGAGTTTTAACAACATAATTTCAAAAGTATATATATATATATATATATATATATATATATATATATATATATATATATATATATTACACACATAATACACATGTGTGCATGTGTAACAATATTAATTGAAGAACAAAAGACCATAAATCTGAGAGGGACTTTGCAGATGTACATGGGAAGGGTCAAAGGAGGTTAAGGAAGGGGAAGTGGTATAATTCTCTATCTGCAAATCAATAGTTGTTACTCACTATCTGATGAATTCTAAAATCCTATATGTTCTTTCTTCACTTTACAGATTGCATTTATTTCTGTGCAAAAAGTATTTAATTTCATATAATACCACTTGTTTATTACTGGTACTATTTCTGATAACTGAATCATTTTTTATATAGTTCTTACCTTTATCTATGTTCAATGTCATATTGTTTTTTAGATTTCAGGTGTTATATATGTTATTATATACTATTGAATTTCTGTATTAATTTTTTATATATAATGAGAAATATAGATCTAGACTCATTGTTCTAAATGTACTTAAAAATTTATCCACGACGTTTATTGAAGAACCTATATTTTCCCCCACTATGTATTTTTATTGCTTTGTTAAACATTAGATGGCTTTATCTCTGTGAATTTATATTTGAGTATTCTTGTTTTAATTTATTTATTTTATTTTATTGTTATTTTTTATTATGTGTAGCAGGAATCTTAGAAGGTCTTATTGATAAAATCAAACCTGAGGCCAGTTATTGGGGTGAATGCTGGAAGGTCAGATAGACAGAATGGGCCACAGCTACCTCACCTCGCCAATTCCTCAGCTGATCTTGTTTCCTCAGACTGGAAACCTCTGAGTCCTCATCCAGAATGAATGTCAGCTGAACTGTGCTGCTCTGAAGCCTGAAACCTTAGCCAGCTAAAAGCTTCTAGTTTCTGGTCTTCACACCTTATATATTTTTCTGGTTTTGCCATCACTCGCTGGGATTAAAGGCTCACTTCTTGGGTATAAAGGCATGAGTCACCATGCCTGGCTCTTTCCAGTGTGGCCTTGAACTCACAGAGATCCAGAGGGATTTCTACCTCTGGAATGCTAGGATTAAAGGTGTGAATGCCACCATTTTCTAGCCTTTGTATCTAGTGGTTGTTCTGTCTCTGACTCCAGATAAGTTTATTAGGGTGCACAATATTTGGGGGGGAACACAATACCACCACAATTATTCCTGTGTGTTTTATTCCCTACATATATATCTATGGATTATATATGTGCCTGATGCCAAAAAAAACCATTGGATTACTTGAAAATGGAGATACAGGCAGTTATGAGATGCTGTGTGGGGCCTGGGAAATGAACCATGGCCCTCTGCAAAAGCAGTCAATGTTCTTAACTGCTAAGCCATCTGTCTAGTCTCTCACTTAATTTTTAACAATATTTATGATTTATTTATTTTTATGCATGTGTGTGGACATGTGTATGACACACATGTGCAGTTGGAAGTCACAGGAGGGCTTCTTGGAGTCAATTTTCTCTTTAAACCACATGGATTCAGGGGTCACTGGTCATCAGCATAAGGGACAATTGTCTTTACCCATGAAGTCATCTCACCTACCCTATTTCTGGAATGTCTGTTCTCTCTCTTTTGTCAGTTTTTTTTCAATAGTTTTCATTATTGTGGTTTGATAGAAAAACTTGAAATTAGATATTGTGTTACCTCCAGGCTTCTTTCTTCTGCTTATTATTGTTTTGGCATGTCAGGGACACTTCGTTTTCATTTTAATTTTAGATTTGCTTTACAATCTCTCCAGATCACACATTGAAATTTTGTCCACCATTACATTGGACTTGAAAATCTTCTGCAGTAGCACAGTCATTCTCATTAAATTAGTTCTGTCAAGCCATGAGCATGCAGGTCTTTTCATCTTCTAGTGCTTCTTCCATTTCTTTTAACTTGTATTAAATTTTTCCATCTGGGACTTGATAAAATATGGATCTTGGGGAGAACCAAACACAATTTTTCTGCTAACAGAACATAATAATCAATAAAATGACTTCTAACAACACTCTAGAACACATATTTACTCTAAGACAATTAAGATTTTCTCTGATAAGCAAATGCCTATAATGCACCATGGAAAGTTGTTTCCTCTTATTATATATTTAAGTTTCTAAAAATGTCTTGTGTTTGGACTTTCATTTTGATCTCTAGATTTGGAGATTTTTCTGTTACATTTTCATTGAACAGATTTACTATGCCTGTAGTGTTTATCTTTGGGCTATTTCTTTTACCTTATGAATTCTGTGATTATTCTGTTGGGTACATCCTGTTTTAGTCATATTGTTTAATCTATATATCTTCAATCTATCTTTCAGCCATTTATCATACATCTGTCTATCTATCTATGTATCTATGCATCTATCTGTATATCATCTATTAATCTATCTATAATCTACTTATCTATCAAACTATTATCTATGTATATATATCATCTATATAAATCAACTATTCTCGTGCTGGAGAGATGGCTCAGCTGTTAAAGGCTAGGCTCACAACCAAAAATATAAATCAACTATTATGTATAATCTATTTATCTATCAATCTATTGTCTATGTTTCTATATCACATATCTATATATCTATATCTATCTATATAATCTATCAATCTATCTATTTTTACACTTATGTCCAAGTGTAGTATTTTCTTTAACTTATTCCATTGCTTTGCTATTCTGCTCAATTTAGACTACTGTTTTGCCTCTCACTGTGATTTTAACTTGATGCAGTGAGTGCCTTTTTCAGATTTGTAAATTTTCACACAATCTCAATGCTTTTTTTGCCAAATTTCATTTCTGTGATGCTGACCTTTGTTGCTTATTTTCCAAACTTTTTTTTTTTTTTTTTTTTGGTTTTTCGAGATGGGGTTTCTCTGTGTAGTTTTGGTGCCTGTCCTGGATATCGCTCTGGTCACAGAATGAAGTATTTGTGTGTGATGATCCTTTCTGGATCACTACTGCTACTGACTTTCATCTCCAGGCTGTGACTTGGTTTACTTAGTCACCTGCTTGCTACAAATGAGATGTTAAATGATTATTCTTCATTTTAACCATCATAATATCTTTGAATTCAGTATTTCAAAACATCTTTTGGAGGAATCATGTTCTCATACCCTTTATCTTTCTTGTGTTTCTGTTAGGAAATTTGGATTGAAATCTATCAATAATTGAATTGTTGTAAAATAATAAGAATAATGTTCAATCTTCACAGGTTTATACATACACTTGAAGTGAGATACTCACATATCATTTATTTTTGTTTGTGATATTTTAAGAAATTAAATTTATTTATTATTCTTATTAAAAATATCTTTCCATACATTACATTCTGATCATGGTTTCTCCTCCCCCAGCTCCTCCCAGAACTTCCTCACCTCCCCACTATGGTGATATTTTATTTGTACTGAAATGTGATTTTAATTTTATGTTAATAAATAAAGTTGCCCTGGGGTCAGAGCTATTAGAGCCATAGCAAGAGCGTGGTGGTTAGAAGAGCTAGGTAGATTTCTGTGTGTTCAGGGATACAGCCAGTATTGGAGACATACGCCTTTAAGACCTGGAGGGCAGTACTTACAGGCAGTGATGAGGCAGTCATGTGGTTGGGTTTACAA